>NC_064304.1:8374501-8619393 GCF_023373825.1 Bactrocera dorsalis | reverse complement strand
TTTTCAGAAGCTCTTTGGATATTGTGCAATTGTAGTTCTCGAGGATTTTAGTGCATCATGAAAAAGGCCTGAAAGTGTTCAGAAAATTATCGGTGTAAATTGCATGTATTGGAACCGATAACTAGCAGGTCAGGAAGAGTCCCCGGTTTACCATAGTGAAATACATTTTTTGTAAAATTCAACATATTTCTCTTTAATGGTGATACTCTGATTATAACAAACTTCCAATTTTTCGATACCATTTTTGTATAACGATTTGCCCTTTGTTTCAAAATAGATCTTGTTTCGGCGAAATAGTCGCTGTGGGATAGATCTGGAAAATACGGTGGTTACGGAAGCATTTCGAATGCCAATTCATGGATTTTTGCCTTCGTTTTCATTGGCTTGTGACACAATGCATTGTCTTGGTGAATTAACACTTCTTTTCTCTTTAAATGCGACCGTTTTTTCAAAGGTTTGGTTCAAACGCTCCAATAATAATATATATTAGCCCTTGTTGATGACCTTTGTTTTTCAAGTTAAGCAATAAAAATGGTACCATGAGCTTCGCAAAATAGACGCGATAACCTTACTAGCCGACTATTGCATTTTTGGAACGCATTCATCGTGTACGAATACTGAATAACTGTCGATTGAAATTCGCAGTGAAATGATGGAACCATCTTTCATCCACTGTCACATATCGACCAAAAACTCGGTTTTATTAAGGTTGAACATCTCCAAACACTGCTCCGAATGATCAACTCATCGTTCTTTTTGGTCAAAAGTGAGCTCGCGCTTCATCATCTTTCCACAAAGCTTTTTAATACCCAAATATTCATCAATGGTGTGGTGTCCACGTTCAGTTGAGTGCCTGCTATATCGAACAAATTCACTTTACGGTCATCCAAAATTAGTTTATGGATCTTTTTGATGTTTTCTTCGATGATTGAGTCCGCTTAATAGAGTTGATAGATTGTAACTTAATATATTGTAATTAATGTCAACAATGTCCATGGTTAATGGAGATGTCCGCTTAATAGGGCGTGCACTTAATAGAGATTTCACTGCATTCTTTATTTGCGAATTGTTTTTACTATCCTATCTCCTAAGTTGGTTCGAACTAGACACACAGTGTGCTATATTTTACCAAAATCGGTTTAGTAGTTTAGGAGTCCAACGCAGACAAACAACGTGACTTGTGCTTTTTATATATAAAGATAAGTACATTTCTATGTACGCACTTGGCATAAGTAAACGCACAAATCTAAGAATATGACCCACAAAACTTAATACAAATGCATAAGATGATAGATGGCTGACCCCTCAGTGTGGTTGGGAATCATACTTAGGCTGTTATGTATAATCCTTTGCGAAGCCAGACGAAAAAAACGAATGTAGTTAGATATCAGCTATCGATAAAACGCTCTGAGCCTATCACAAATTTGCTTTATTTATTACCCTTTTATTTTTGTTTCTCCTATTTCCCCATGGTGTCTAAAATTCTATCTATTCTATTCAGTTACCAGTATACCACTTACCATATACCCTAAGCCAGAAGGACGTTGCGACTGTTAAGCTAGCCTGAGGCTCAACAGTCCATTAGTTAATTATAAGAAGTCAACGGAGCTCTTAATGGTTGTCTATGAATAATTAGTGAAATTTCTTCGCATCAGATTGGACAGTTTGATCATTTACCACACCGCTTAGCTAAAAGTGAGCCTCATCGGAAGAAGATGATTCTTCTTAAAAAAAATCGTTTTCAATTTCAAGTAGTTCCAATGCAAAGTAAGCGACGTTTACGGTGGTTCAAGTCTTTAGTTCCTGAGTGAGTGCAATTTTGTACGGATACAAGCCCAAATATTTTCTCCATACTAGCCAGATTTCGTTCGTTCGTCGTTTGAAATAGCTCCAATTTTTGAGAATGGCTTGGAATCGACAAATTATGGTCTTCAGCAACAATTGCCTGAACAGCTGCAATATTTTTATAACTTCAAGTGGTTCTTTGTCTTAATGGCACTTGAACATTATGTAAAGAAAACTTGCGCTCGAAATTTTCAACAATTCGACGAATAGCGAGCACAAGTGAATGATTATTACAACCATAAAATAACAAAAGCGCACGAAATGTTGCATTTGGAGAACGATTATTTTGATAGTAAAATTTAATAATTTGTACACGTTGTTCTTGCATATATCTTCCATTGATGAAATTGTAGACATTACTGATCCCAATAAAAAAAAAAAAACATATTAAAAATGTATGAAAAGACAAAAATTATATCATTCCTATTGGAACGGGCAGAATAGACCCTGGGCCACCGTGACTTAATTATCTTATCCCTATTGGAAAACTCAATGTAAGGTTAGCTACAAAACATTCACTGAGCTTCATATTGAAAGGGTGCATTTTCAACTTGCCAATGCTTATACCAATACAAAAGGTGAACGCTTTATAAATTCGGAAATTAACTAATCATAATTTGTCTTCTTCAAACAAAAACATTTGTTGGGAAATCAAAGTGTAGGACAGCTCTTCCATCTCATTAATATTAAGTTAATATGCAGTGATATTGCATTATTCCGCTTTGGCGGAAATCATGTTGAATTAACCGTATTAATTTGCATATTAAATAACTGTATTAACTTCGTGCTCATTACAAGTCTTCATTGCAAGTAAGCGCCCATCATAATTCATTATAAGTGAAATTTTATTGTATTTAAATGTCATGCTTTCCTTCAATAAGAAATAATATTAATAATAGCTACAAAAAATAAGATTATAATTTCTCTAAAGCGCAAACAGAGATTAATGACCCCGCTCTGAAGAAAACACCAGAAAATGCCAGTAGATTGACAACGAATTTCGCCAACTAAAACTTAGTTGCAGCAAAGGTCTTTTGTATTCAGCTCAATCGATTGTTTGGCCAGCGACAGTTGCACTTCTTCCCACGCAAGGTCTGCAGAGCGCCACATGTCTTCCGGTTGCTGCCGGAGTGCTGGAGACATCGCGAACTACATCATTTACCACAACGTAATCGACACTCAGCGTTCGCGCATTCAAATGAGCGATTATTGCCAGTATTTTCATGACTGTAAAAGTGCCCACTAGCATTTTCCATAATGTTGCATGCTCATCCATGTATGCATGTATGTATGCGCCGCTATTGTAATGAAATTGAAAATGCGCGTCAATTATTTACAGCGCGTGGGACAGCGGGTATGGTGCAGAAAACTCGTATGAGCCAATACGTGCGATTAAAAAGTCATATATCTAAATTTGCCTCATCGCATGTGAGGGTGGGTCTGGTGATAAAATATTGCGGGAACCAAAAATTATTTTTAAATGCTCAAATTTAATAAAAAGGCTAAAATCTATTAATCGAAGGCGTACTATTATCTATTGAGGCCATTACGAAGTTAATTTGAGTTTTGGTTATAAAATGGTTATATATTGGTTATCATACACTTAACCTTAATTAGAGTTTTGGTTATAAAATGGTTATATATTGGTTATTGTATCTGTTAACGATTTTCTTTTTTTTTTATGACACGTTGTTTTGCATTTCCGGTGACGATATGAGTGTTTATATCGTTATTTTGTATATATCAGACAAATCAAAAACATTAACATATTATTGATAAACATTTTGGTTTCTAATTTGAACACCCCTAATGTGCTTGCAAACACACATATATTGTTTATAAATGCTATGCCGGGGCATCATGCCCTCAACCACTATTGGCAGCTTCAATTGGTCATGGCTTAGCATCATAACACTTGATTGTAATGAGAAAATCATCAAACGCTGACTTCAGCAGTTTCTCCAGGAGTTCGACGGCAGGAAAATTCGAACACAGAAAAACTGCTAAGCTTTAAGTGATACTCGTCTCGTTTTGGAGGTTTGCAAGCGTATTTCAGCGCACATAAGGAAGACATTTCTAATGCAAAAAATCACAACAATAATAACAATGTAAATGTGCATAGAAAAGTGCAAAGGAGGCAAGGAGTGAGAAGAAGGCTAAATAGGCAAAGGTTCAAACGTGTTGAGTACATAAATGCACACTATAGTCGGTAACAACTATGAAAAGATTAGTCCTTATTAAGAAAAATATAATATATGTTGACTTTGTAGCCATTGTACTAAGGAGGAAAATAGGGCTTACAGGAAAACTCTATTATAAAAGATGTCCTGTTCTACTGAGTTGTTGGTGCCATTCGAAATTTTTGTTTCGAAATCCGAATAGTGCCCAACAAGCGAAAGAAGTCCTATAAGAAACCTCTTTAATTTTTTTCAATTTAATATTAATCTTAAATAGGTGGCAACCCTTCTAAAAAAAACTTGAACTACATAAAAGAATCTCTAAATATCTTCAATTGAATCCTTGTGTCGTAAATTTTCAGTAAAATAAAAAAATGTATCTTATAAAATTCTCCAAAGGTGGCAACCTTCCAACATTTTTGTCCTATTAAAGTCATCTAATTCGGTCCACCACTCATTAATGCTTTTTTTACTACAAGTGAGAGAATATTGTATAAATTATAAATAGGTGGCAACTCTTCTAAAAAAAAGTTGAACTATAAGCATCATAAAATCTAATCAATTTAATGCTAGTGTTGTAGATTTTCAGTTACAATAAAATTGTATCACTTAAAATTTTCCAAAAGGTGGCAACTCTACAACCCTCTAGTTCTATAAAATTCATCTCATTTGGTCCACCACTCATTAATGCTTTTTTTTACTATTAGTGAGAAAATATTTTGTAAATTATAAATAGGTGGCAACCCTTCTTAAAAAAGTTTAACTATAAGCAACACTAAATCTCTTCAATTAAATCCTAGTGTTGTAGCTTTTCAGCAATATAAAAAGTTTAAATGCTTAAAATTTTCCAAAAGGTGGCAACTCTACAACCTACTAGTTCTATGAAAGTCATCTAGTCCGGTCCACCACTCATTAATGGTCTTTTAACTACTAGTAAGAGTAGTAAGAGAATATATCCTCATTACGTTGCAGTGGAAGGGCTTTAACTTAGATCCTAAAGTAATCTGGCTCCAGAATATTTTTTAAGAATTCTAAAAAAAATTAAATTCCTAAGCCCTGTTTTATGAAAAGTCACCTCAACCATATGTAGGGCTCCTACGCTTCGTTGCATTTGCATTAATTGTTGTGCCCATAAATGAAGCAACTAAAAGCCACAGCCGCAGTCGCGCAGCAGGGATTGCCAAATCGTGTTTGACGCTGTATTAAAACTAAATTTAAATTAATGCAACAGCAGCAGTAAGTTTGCCTCCACACACACACTCTGCTCGATCGATCTCCGGCTCATTACGACACCGACTAAACTGCTCATCTGCCGGTGCGATGATGGCTATGATAGCAGACTTGTGTTGGGCTGTCGATTATTTTGCATTTTGCACGCGTCTTCAAGCGGCGACAGACTATTAAAAGCGCTTTAAGGTGACGCTTGAAGACGCTACCTTCGACCACCTCGAACTTTAGCTTGATTGACATAATGCGCTAACCACTCTCCCACTTGATGTACTTCGAAAAGCATAAATCATTTGCGACTTCACCCATTTTCGTGGTTGCCACAGCCGTCCGTCTTCATGTTGTTGTTGGCTTTTCCGGCAACCTCAACTTTGAAATGCCAAAATCGCATTTACTTACCTCCACATTTGCTTTGTGTCGCATCCAAGAGATGGCTTGTCGGACGGCCTTTAAGTTTTCTTATATTTGCTGTCATTGTTAATGTTATTATGGCTTTTGTAATAATTCTTCACTTTGCTGTTTAGTTTTCGAGGTTTGGAACCTTTGTGCTCCGTTCGTTGGCTGTCGAAGGTGCACGAACAAATGATTGCAGCAATTTTCAACTTAACAGCCGTTGCAGCAATCAAAGTCCAAAATTTTATTAAAAAGAAGTCAAATGACGGAAGTAAATAACGGTTTATTAAATATGCTAATAATTGGTATTAACAATTTTTGGTGCATCAATTATTGTATCTACATATGTACATACATATACATATACTTGTATGTGTATGCTTGGGACATTATTATGCTGTTCAGCAAACAGAAAGGAAAGAAAGGTTCAACTTCTATTTTGATTGGTATTTTTCACTTCAGTCTGTCTTCCCAATAAATATAGATTTACTTCTGTACAATATCTATTTGAGTCACACTATTAAGTTAGGTTATTATAAGTTCATTTCATATTTTTAAAACATTTATTTTATTATTAATTTTGTTACCCAATAATGTGAGCAAATTGTACCCCATACAAAATTGTATTGACTATGTCTTTTTATATTAATTGAGTTCAGGCCGTTACCGGGTGACAGCTGGCGGATAGTGGACGGGTTGTGCTAAGTAGGTTAGTTACGAATAGTAATACACAGCCCCCGACCAAGAGCTGTAGGAGAGAAGGGCTTGGCTCAAAACGCTTCATGCGCTCAATGAACCTCCGACGTAGAGGCGAAAAGATGCCGCTTCAAATTAGCGTCCACAACCCCCACCAGGGTTGCATAGAGGGAGAATGGAAACAAAGCGACGAAGGCACAATGCAGCGAGCAGCATCAAAAGTGCATAGTCGTCTACAAAAACCCTGAGCCCATCAGAATCGAGGCCAGTAAGATTCTTAATATTGAGGACTGGAAACCCGGAAAAGCTCTAGCCAAGGAAAGAGAAAGCTTTTAATGTCGACTACAATCGGCGTCATATTATACTGAGCTGAGTTCTGGGCAGATGTTCTTAAAAAGAAAAATCGGCGGAAGGTAGTGGCCAGAGTGGACCGCCCGCAGCCCACAGAGTTGCAGTGCCAAGAGAACAGTGACAGGTGATGCAATATTAGGGATAAGCGTTAAGGCATTTTCCACTCCTCACCAGCAAAAAAAAAAGAATCATATGCCAAACAAATATTTGAAGGATTTTTAATGACCTGATCTTTGTAATAGAAATGTCAAATTTATTACGTAAATAAAGGGAATTGTTTTGATGAGTGAAATATAAAATGTCAAACGACTGCCAACATTTTTGCTCTCCAAAAAAATAAATTAAAAATCATATTAGAACATTAATCTTATTTTTTATTATATCTTGATTATTTTCTTGAGCATGAAATGTAAATGAGTTACTATATATTCTGAGAGTAGTATACCTGGCGAAGGAGAACAAATGCAACGGAATGAGAGGGTTGTCCTTAGTTAAGCTTGTTTGTATGTTTAGTTCTTATGTCTTAAATATATATGATGTACTAGAACATTCGGTGCTATAAATTTCTCAAAACTATATTTTCTTAAATCTAAATGTTAAATATGGTAATAAATCAATTATTTTTTTGCCAGCATATACCTAGTGCTTTCATTCTCAGGGTTAAAAATATATCAGCTTCTCATCTCAATCAATTGGGATTTCTTACTCCACTTTTAATATTTTGATGAACGTTTGTGTACAAGATATCGTAATAACTTTTGGAATTTTGCCTATAACAATATCTCTTTAAGAATCAGTAGTAATACTATATGCCATAATGGAATGATCTAAGCAACCTTTATACATTTCTCCCATCACTTTTACATCCTACTCGAACACCTCTCGATTTTTCTCACGATAATTATCTAAATTATCTGAAAATATATCCAAATGATTGTGTAGATAGTGTAACTTGATACTCATATTTGCTTTTAAAATCTTCAAGCATATTTTGTCAGCATACTTTGTTTCTTTGAATAATTTCTACCAATCAAAATCGTTTGCTCCCGACAAACAATTATCTCCCAAGGCCTTTTCCAAATCACCGAAAGCACTTTATGTTCTTCAGAAAGACAAATGTATACTAAACACTAATGATAATATTGATTTGACATTTGGCACAGATGTTACTGACAGTATACAAATAGGTTTTTATGAATAAGTTCATCAAAATTAGCTAAGAATCCAGAGCAAAAAAAAAAAACGTTTACATTTGTAGACTGTATTACATCTATAAAAGGGGAAATTTTTGACGAATAAATAACTATTCTCTAAATATGACTACAATTTTGTGTGTCTTTCTTTTGACTTTGTGTTTTTCCATCCAATGTGAGCATAGCAATCAGCCGCAGATCAACCCAGTTGAACACCTGAAGCCCAGAACTCTTAACAATGAATCAAAAAGCTCGTGGCATATCAAAAAGCGCCTTGAACTTTAAACAAATTTGTTGAAGTGGGCATATAAATATTGTAATATAAATATATTAATCGTCGAATATAATATCATTTCGTTTGGTTCGTAGAAGTCATGGTACTGAGATGCTTCAACATTAGTCTAACGAAGCTTGGATTGAGAAGGTGAGTCTAAATATTTTCAGCTCGCCTTTCTCCATGTTGACAATTTGTGTCCTCTAGAATCCTCAGCCTCATCGCATGAGTAGCATTTTGGCTTTAGCATTCGAGAAGGCAACACTAAATTAAAGATGTAATATTAATGGACGGCAAATGTGGAATGGAAGCGATTTTAAAGATATTTCTTACTCCTTGTCGTAAATATTTTATATAGAATGCATAAATAACGGTAAAAAGGTACACTTCAAAAAAAGCACAAAGTATTTGCTTGGAAAACCCATAAGTAATTATGAGAAAAGCAATTGAGACTCTACAAATTAGCATAGAAATGTGAAAACCAAATACAACAGTAAAATTTTATTTAACTAAATTGCTTCAAATATATTAATGTAATTGAAACAATGACTTCATTACTCTAACTAATATTGCAGTGTCATTGAAGTAAGCAATTCACCAATAACTTTTCCAATAATAAAATTTGAGCAAATCCATTCGAAACCAACGAAATCAACCACAAATGCAGCGAAAGCATTGAAATTGTTATTTGTATGCAACCAAGTATACATATATGCATGTATGCATAATCTGAAAAACTATCAATTGTTTAACATCTACATCGGCAGACAGAGTGGAAAGCCTAATCCATGACTGAGCAACTAAAATACAATTGTAATGATACCGCAACCGTCATAGCAATTCACATGAATATTTGCCAAATTTAAATAAATATTTTCCAAATGACACGAAGCAATACACACCGATGCAGGTATGCATGAGTGTGTGGGTGCAAAGATGTTGCGGGACTACAAGTTCCCACACTGCCACAGACGACAGCCGAGCCACCTATGACGTTGACGCTGTCGTCAGCGACGCAAACGATAGTGTGGCAGCAACGACAGCAATTGAGGTGAGGATGCTGCAGCGCTGTTGCCTGCGCCCACCGACCGCACCACGCCACCTTGCCGCTCCACGAGCGCAACGCTCAACGCGCAAGTATATGCCACATGCCACGGCAAGCCACGTTGTGCTGTGGTGCGGCACAGTCACCTACATTCGTGTGGTAATACACATACACACACTCAGACGCACACATAACTTTAAAAGCAAGGTAGCAACAAATAGCTGTGACAGCATTTAAACAACTAAGCAAAACAGCGCGCGATTGTCTAACAACCCAGGCAGGGGAGTAAGGCACGCACACTCAACTTGTTTGCATGCAGCGCGCAGTTGTTGTCAAGCGACGTATAAGCCTCTAACAAAAACAACGACATGCAACATGTGGCATTACACGGTTGTAAGCAGCGCATATTTTGGTCTACATATGTACATACGCCTCAGTTGTGGCAGCTACCACCCCCTCACACGCGCAAACTTCTATTTGCATGTTGCGGCGACAAGCAACAAACGCCTGCAACAATTCTCGCCGCTTGTCGCGCACGAAACGCCAACAAGTCAAAGACATTTTCCATGGCCTCCAGCCGCTGCAGTCACACAATCGACAGCATAAATAGCCAGCCTCTGCGCCAGCCAGCCAAACAAACAAGCAACCAACCGACAACACACAAACACACTTCTGTAGGCATGTAGCAACAATCGTTGCCGCCGCATCTCCGCAATAGCAAAACAATCACGCTAGAAACCGAAAAATGCAGGCGAAGCCACAGTTGAGTCACACGCTCACTCCCCCAACGGCTTGACTATTGTCTCGGTGCGCCCAAACCGCATTTGCAATTCAACAGCAGCCAGCGCAAGAGCGCACTTCCTCGGCGCATCTCCTATTCATACCATTCATACGTCGAAGCTTTGAGCGCCCAGCAATAGCTGCCACAAAAAGCTACACACCTACAAACACACACGCATACACACATAGGTGAGTGTATATTTACATTTATAGATGATGTAAGCGCCGAAAAGTGTGATGCATCACCCGCGCATACGTCGGCCATCCAGTTGCGCTGTTGCATGCCGCAAAGACATTACCTGCACATACACACACACAGCTAGCAACTGCAGAGTCTCAGCCTCCTTTGGTTGCGTTGCGAAGCTTCACACAGCGTCGCTATTTGCCAAAGTTGCTTGCCGTGCGCTTTTGTGCCGCCGCTGCTGCTGCTTCTTCTTCTGCATTGGTCGCTTTTGTCTCTTTGTGCTGCCCATAGTCATTGTTATTGCTGTTGTTGGCCGCTTAGTCGCCTTTGTCTGTTGTCTGTTGTTTGCTGCCTGCTGGCTGTCGTAAATGTTGTCCCATAGCAGTTGAGGCATCTTCAGCAGATTAAAATCTCTGAGCCCATGCGCACAGTGGGTCGCAATCGAACGCCTGCGAACACTTGCGCTTCTTATATAATTCATAGATTTAACGCGGAAAAGTGTGTTTTTGTATAATTTTATGTATTTGACGTAGTCGCCGTAAGAGTTTGAAGTGGGAAAATGATGCGTTAACCATGTTTTGGGGCGGAATTCAATTGCATGGTAGCCGCAGGTGCGGTTGCAATTAGTTGGGGCGTTAGATTGCTTGACAGCTGCTGGGTTACTATGTCAACGAAATACTTATGTAAAGGTGTTTATAAAAATGGGTCAGAAGTGACAAGTGCGGGTTGTTCAACCTATATTAAGCGCGTGGTCAAAGCAGCACACGCTATCTCTTCCTTTCTATAGAGTCTATTGTGCATATCCAAAGGACTATATATTTTTGTTAGAATAGTAAAGTGAATATATAGTTTTGTCTCGGAAATTGAAGGAGAAGCATAGATACAAATGTATTTAGGTTGCCCTTATTCTTGGCATTCGCCTTTCATTTTACATTTTTTCCTTTTATTTCTTATATAGCAAAAATTAAATCTAGGTTCACATCTGCTCAAATTTGACCCGGACTGAAACCGAATCAATCTTTTTCCAGATTGGTACACGCCTTTTGCTAAATAAACAAAACTAAAATTAAGTTCATTCTGGATTTACACCTGATCAAATTTGACTCGGACTATGAAATAAAAACAAAAAAAATGCATCTGGTCAAATTTAACCTGGACTGGAATTGACTCAGTCACTTTCCAGTACATCCTTTTTTATGTTCGTGTAAAGTTTAATCTTTATATATAAATTAATGGGTATTCGGCAGTTGTTTGCTTCCGACGCGAACAACGTCTGGCGATTTTTACCATGGAAAAATTCCATTGGTATCACGGCTTCAGAATTTGTTGATATTATTGCAAAAGTGTTCTGGGGAACCGACGCACAGCATGCAGTCAAGGCCTTGTGCAAAATTAAAAAACACTGATTGAAAATCATCGGTTCATCATCCAAAAGATCTCATTGCAATTTATCTCATGAATCGACTAAAAATATTTTTATTAACATTTTTGGTACGCAGTGTGTCAATGCTAGAATCATATCAAAAGACCTAAATATTTTTCAAGAATGACTGAGAGATCACTGAAGAAATACTAAACAACATATAATATTTAAGGGCCCTACATTCTTCAAACCCATCATTACTGATGACGAGATGCTGGTTAATGAATATGACGTCGAAACTATCCAACAATCTACCTCCTAAAAAAGACCCGAAACCGATAAAACGAAAATGCACTAAGGGTACTGAAGATCATCGCAACTGATACTAATAGCAGTTATATGGAGATTTATATTAAGACTTGACATGCTTGAATTGGTTCAGGAGCCTATTCTGAAGGTAGTAGAGTTTTTTTCAGTCCGAGTCATTTTTGATCACATAGTACAATATTTTGATTGTATAATCCGCACAGTTCTTTCTATTGGAAGAGATGGCTTCAAGTGTTCTAGTTACAGTTTTGAAATTTTTTTAATATTTACCCCGGTTGCCTTTGCTTTCAACGTTCATTGAGGGGGATCAGTGATTTCATGTTCTATCATCTTCACCTATAGAGAAGATCACTCTTTTGAGTTCTACATTATTAGAAGGGCTTATTTTGACTGCAGCAAAGCCTCTAGATCTTCAACAATGTTATGAAGATGCTTGAGGCGGATCTACATACCTTGCGACTTAACAATTTCGTTCAGGAAGTTCCGCTATAGATTTAAGGAACCACTCTACTCGCGCCGTATTTCTTAGATCTGGTTGAGTTGAGTGCGTGTTATGATTTGCTGAATTCTTACATGGAAATTTTATACAAGGATTTTTTCTCGATTACAACTATTACAATTCTCAGTTCCGAGGGGCTACAAGAAAGATTTTCTTTGCTAATAGTGTAGCGTTCCCTACTTTATAAAAAGCTATATTTTCATTTATTAATTCTCTTCCCATTTTGTATTGAGATCCGTGACTTGAAGTGGCATAAACTAAAATCGTCAACTGCTTAACACTTCCTTGAGAATATTTTATAATCAGCTCATTACACATTTGCGATCATGATGCATGATTCCACTTACAACAATGCGCGTATAACTTAGCTTCCCTTTCACTTTTAGAACATTCTACACAAAGTAAGCCAATATGGTCGGCAGCAATTGTAATAAAATACAAGCGTATTGTACACACACACAAACACGCCATCGCATATGCCACCGGGCGCTATTGAAAGTGAAGCTCCACCGACCACTCAATGTTCGTGAGCCAACAACAAAAGCACCAGCAACAACAATGGCTAGATAACAAAACCATAAGCCGTCAGCAACAATTCAGTGTGGTGAAGAAGCAACACGCGCACAATGCGCAGCGCGGCAGAAGAAGTGTGTGTGTGTGACAGTAAGCTGCGTAGCTTCAAAGCTAACACTGTTGACGCCGCTACCAGTACGCCACCGCCAGCGCTGCGCGGCGCTGCTTCGTGAAACCGCTTTTGGCTTTTGCATTTGTCGGATTGCTGCTGCGCTGCCGACGCTGCTGCTGGCGTGCAGTTGGCGGTGTTGAAGATGTTTTTCAAAGCTCTTGGCTTGGCGTTGTTGCGATTGCGCAGAGATGGGCCCAAAGTGGTTTTCCTTTCGTTTGCCACAGATCATTCCGCTTCGAATTCATAAACGATCAGGTCGTGCATCGCGCACCACAACGCGTGGTATGAACATTTTTTGTGTGTGTTTCTTTTTTTGCCTTGTCTCTGGGCATCACCGGTGAGACTTTGTGCGCGCTATAAAAACGCTGTGCGCAGCATTTATTGTGTGTTTCTTGTTATTGTTGTCTTATTTTACTCACTTACTAAAGCTGTCAATTACAACGAGCGCTTTCGTGTATTTACATAGTTTGTTTGTAAAATTTGTTTCTGATATACAAAACGGTTTTCTTCGCGTTTCGCTGCACATTGTAAACGCTTTGGAGCGCCAGCGCCAGTGCCAGTGTCCGCCTTCTAAAGCGCACAAACGCTCGTACGGACATATACGAATGCGTATTTGCATTTGTTTTTCCGCTTGAGCGCCGCTGCGTCCAATAGTTAAAACCGACAAACGTTGCAGGCGCACAGCAAAAAAATTACCGTTAAATCAAGCAACCAAACTCCCGCAACAGCGATGACAATCAACAGCACCAACAACAACAGCAAAGTGGACTTGTGAAAATCTCAAAAACGTCTTAAACGCGTGTGTTTGCTGTTACTTGTTGTTGTTTGTGGAATAGCAACAATTAGAAAATCATTAACTGGAATTAAATTGCAACAGCGTTGACGAGCGGAAGCGTATTGCTGTTGTCTGCTACGCGTTCGCGGTCTTTTACTCTTTCGCAATTCTTTTACAGTGCCTTACGTCTTCATAATTGTGTTGTTATTGCCATTGTTGTATCTAATTGAAGGTGCGCGTATCCTTGAAGTGCGCGGAAGTGACAAGTGAAGTCAAGCGAGTAAATATAATATATATACTTCTACATAAATCCACCGGAAATTATCACGACAGTTAAACGAATCGATTATATAGTTTTAATCGCCTTTGAAAATCGTTTAGATACTTGTGTAAATCACTGCTGCCAAACTTTTTGGACAAGGACGTAATTTAAAACTTAACAGCAATTGGTTAATCTTTAGTGGATATTGCAACGGCAGCATTATGTTGGGAGCTAAAAGCATAACTTGGATTTATATCGGTGGTAAGTTGAAGTTCTTTCTTAAAATAATGACATATATAAAAAAAAACAATTAAGGAAGCGCTAAGGTAGGGTGTAACCGAACGATTATCCGGATGTTCGAGAATGTTTTTATTAGGTATTTGGGGATAAGGCAAGTATGTCCGGACATAGAAATGAGGAGAAAGGAATTTCCCGAATTTTCACAATATTTGTCACAGATCTACATATTTGGCATTATCTTTGGATAAAATACATTGTATGGCTTTTGATTTGTATACTGAAAAGTGAATTTAATTAGTAAATTTAAATTGTGTTGTATGGAAGGAGACATGGTTTTTCTTTGATTTTCTCCATTTTTGCACTATAACATAGGAAGTTTACATTCCTTCCTATCATGTACCAAATTTGGCTCAAATTGGTGGATCAGGTTTCGAGATATAGGTTTTCTCATATATATGGCCGGTGGCATGCACATTATCTTATTATCATAAAAACAATTTTTTAACATTTTTTTTCATATAAAAAATTTTATATTTTACAAAGAAATTCTGAAAAAATACCTTAAACTCTTCCATTGCACCCGCGTTGGCAGGATAACTCCTTACAGCATCATTTAAGTAAAAAAACGTATTTTAGTTAAAACCTTAATTCAAAATTTGAACAAAAAAACTGAAAATTGGATTTTTGGCAGACATTTTTACAAAAAAATTAAAATTGTAGTGAAAATTTCGAACATTTTTTTTTTCAAATATTTGTAATCGAAAAAAAATCCTTCGTCCAAGTCTTTAAGAATTAATCTCAAAGAAATGTTCATGAAGATCGGTTGAGTAGTTCTCGAGAAATCTTGCCAACCGACTTCAAAAACACGGTTTCGAGAAAAACGCGTTTAAAGACGGCGCACTTAGCCTAGCTAGCCTCGAGCGCACAAGTTCTTAAGGCTGTATCTCCGAAACTATTATTTTCATCAACAATTTAGGACAATATTCTAGAGGTGTTGTACAATTTAATAATACAATAAAAAAATATTTAAAAAAACCGATTTTTCGAAACCCATAAACCCATGTAACTCCTTCAGTATCGATGACACCTTTATTTATTGCATTGCCGTACTTTCGGGGTTATAATACGTTTTCAATTATCTTTACACTTTCTAGTGCTGAAGTGATGAAACGTTATATTCTGAGTAAGTTTGGTTGATTTGGCTTAGGCGGATTGGGAGATATGAACATTAAATACATGTACATTATACTCGTACATCTGCAATCCACTGCACCAGATCTGGAACTTAATTATAGCAATTTATAAGTTTTCGATTATTGGTGTTTTGTGGACGTGTCACGAATGATAGTTCCAAAATGTTTCAATAAAATTGGCATAACTTAACACATCTAATTCGATCCTTTATTAATTGAACTTAGTTTTTCTAAACTATGGGTTAAGTATTTATAATAGCCGACAAAATTGCTTTAAACAGCTCTAATATTTAGATCTCCGAGTAGGTTACATATTAAGTTTGCCACAAATTTTGTAACTCTCCGAAGGAAACGTTAGAGATGCCATAAATAATATAGGTTAGGTTAGGTTAGTCTGGTAGGCCAATAAGTCACGCATAGACCAGTTTTGATACCAGATGGAGTTTAGTTGCTAGGTCCAAGGGGAGTAGTCATCCTTAAGGATGCCGGCGCTTGATGTGAATTACAGTTTCTGCGGCCTCACTATCGTTATAATCATATCATATAGTGTAACAATCATTCGTTAACTTCCACATTCCAACGGCTTATATTTTATCAATTTTTGGATTCTCGGTTTTTAACACCGATTTCGTGGTTAAAACTGAAATTTTAAATTTTAATCAAACATTTTTTATTTGAAAAATTCGCAACCCTGAAAGAAAGTCATAATCATTCATGCATTAATATCAGATGGTCAAAATAGCTTTATCATTGAATCAGCGCAATTGAAAACAGACTCAAAATAAACTCCTACCAAGGCCAGGCGAAAATTGCAAATCCAATTTGATAATTTGCGCCGGAATTATAAAATTGCTAGACCTTTCATGAACTGAATTATGGGGACTTCTTCAAATGATGTCGCCAGAAAATGACACACCGCAATGACCAGCACAATTTGCATCATTAAAAGAAGATAATGCTTGTGGAATTATGTAGGTGTGTATGTATTAGTCCATTTTTCTGGCAACAATTTGCGCAAATTTCAAGGTTCATTCATTGGTACTCTTCGTTGAGATTTGGCACATTTAAAACACCATAATGGCGCTTTTATTGCGCATTGCGTGATTCGCATAATTATCTCCCACACTTGTATACAATACGATATACTCGTGTATACCCAAACACTACAAGCTTGACATTAGCGTTCAAAAATTTGATAAAGCGTCAGAAGCGTGAAATATGTGGAACTGAAAAAATAAAAAAAATGACGAAGTTGAAATTAAAAAATAGTTTATTTTTTGGATTCGCGCTCGAAGTAAAAAAAAATAATAAAATTTTGATAAATGTGTACAAAAACTGTTTCGCTCATTAGCATTTGTTTTGGTCAATCACACTGGGCAACTGCGTTGTGCATTGCTTTTGTAGTACTTCGAATACAGTCACACAAAGATTTGTGTTGAGAAATCTAATTACGCATAGAAAATTGATTCTGAATGCAACCGCTGTACTTTTAAGCCGCCGCTGCTGCCATAACAAAACGGTGACTGAAGGTCGCACAATCAAAGGCGCACAGCTCAATCATTGTCTCATCATATTTAGATGGTCTTAATTTAAATGAAGTGTATCATTATTAGATTAACGTGCAACAAATGTTTTCGTTTTTATGATTTCTTTAGGTTTATTTATTTGTTGTAAACAAGCGCTAATAATGTCTAAAGAAGAATATTTGCCTGAAATTGAGCAATAATTGCGATTTCATAGTTAAAAGTAAAATTTCGTCATTATTTGTTTATGTTGTTCAGTTTGTTAATGTTTAAATCTTCGTAATTATATTTCTTAACTGCAATCGGAGGCTATATACTTTGCCTCGTGCAGCTTCAGACATAATTGCTAGTTTCATGCAATATCCGCGAAGATTCGTTATAAAGGTTATTAAAACAGAGGTATGCAGCAGAAGAAGAATAACAAATAAAACACATGAAATCTCAAACAAACTAAAAAAGACTAAAAATAAACTGCTTAATTGTGGAACGTTGCTCGTTGCCAAAAGAGCCAAATGCGAGACTACAAACTGGATCGTTCCTTTTCCTTTACAAAAAGCTATATTTTCTTTAGCGGAACTATAGAGATATAAAAGTGAGGATAGAATTAAATTGTAAAAAAAAACAGGAAGGCGGTGCTATATATATGATTAGCTTCTATGGCAGCTACATTCAAATAATAATACTTTGTCCAGATATTGTAGCCTTGCCTTTAAAAATAATCTATGCACAATTCCGTGAAGATATCTTACCAGTTGTCCACACATGATTCAGTTGTACACGCTAAGTCTTATAGTGACTCGATATCGTCAGTTTCGATGAATGGGCAGCTTGTTAGAAATATAGAACGTAAGCAAGATTTTCAGACCGACATCTTCAAAACTGTGTAACTAGTTCACCTACATATATACAGACAGACGGCTAGACACACGAACATAGTTTAATGGTGTCATTGAGAACTCTGCCGACAGTCCTTGGCGGCATGTTCAAATTTTCCTGGCACACTTCCACTTGCCGTAATTTCTGGTCGTCAGTGAGCACTTTTTAGACCATCTTAGCGCATGTTTAAGTGCTCCGTCACAATGTCAAGAGCCACAGATTTTGATAAATTTAACATCTGAGCAATTAAACGAATACTTAGTCGACGGTCTGAGTTCAAACTTTGCGCACACGAGTCACATTGTCGGTGTTTGTCGAAGTCGTAGGTCTCCCAGCACGATCTTCATCAGCGACCTCTTCCCGGCCCTTAAAAAACGCCTGGTGCCACCGAAACACACCACTTCTTGTTAAAGCTATATCTATAGCTGTAATTAAATCCGCATTGATTGAATCAATATAACCTTTAAATCTCTAATAATTCCCCAAAAACGAAAATAGGGCAAATTACATAAGCGTGACACTGCAGTAATATTATAACATGCCAATAATTTGAATATCATTGAAGTAAAACACTTCAGCGACGGACGCCATCAATAGATATGTGGACACATGTATTTGATTAATGCGACTGGATCGTCAATTTAATTGCCTTTATCGAATTGTTCGAATCTTTGAACATATCCAAATCCATTAACGAGCAGAAATATTAAGAAATCACCGAAACAAAACAAAAATTTTAATTGATTTGGAAAGATGTATGGCTGAAGCTTACGCCAACCCCACACTCAAGCCTCCACCGAAGCAGGTGGAGCGCATACTCAGCTCATAAGTGCCGAATGTGAAGGTGAGGCGTTGCTAATCCGTTAAATAAACACACGCATCATAAAGCTAAGGAAACAATATATTCACACGCTTGTGGCTGCACAAAATATGACATGGACGTGATATGTGGCAACAACAATATGCCACATTACGCACGAGAGGGCAGAGCTAGCGTTAACAATTAAGTAATGCATTAAACAACAATTTTATTGTTTATTCGTACATTATAATATAATATTGTATACACTTCAATACGTTGATCTAACAATTGGCGAATTTGAAATTTCCGAATTATTTTGCGAACAATTCATCATTTTAATTTCTTCTTCACGGGCGTTTGTGTGGCGCAGGTAATTGCGGCAGCTCAAGGTTGCGAAGAATTCGCAAGCGAATAATATTCCCAGCACCCAAACTTTATTGCGTTTAATATTTCCATTCAAAATTCAAATTTTTATCAATTATGCAATAATATTACGTGTGTGTCCAATCAATTTCTTAATTATGTGAATCTTTCACACATTTCCTTGCTGTCTTAATCGCTACTTGAGCAGGGCTCAAAACTTCGTTTCCATATATATAAATAAATGTATATACATATGTACAAATGTTTTCATTTATGTTTGTTTGTTTTTTGTTATATTTTTTCTTGCCTCTTAACCTGGCTAATGACCATCAAGGTACAGCGCCGGTGATTCGGCATTAAGTTGCATAGTAAATGTGAGTAAAACGGAAATTAGCCAACTGACGGTTTGTGGTAATTTTGTTGATTTTAGTATCATCGCTTTTTTACTATTATGAATTAGTAAAAATTATTTATTTTTTGTTTGTAATCTCAATAGTTGTTAATATGAGAATGGTCATTAATATTGCTAAGATTGAGTTATTTCCTCGAGTTTTTTTTTTCAAACTTATTTCTCAATGAAAATTTTAAAGCTGAAGTTGTACGTCAAAGTACGGATGAATTAATTTGATTTTTTCAGGCTTAATAATTAAGCTTTGCTTTCCTTAATAAACAGTGATTAAGTCATTGTGATTAGATTCGACTGAGTGTTATTAAGTGGTATTCCTCATATGTGTGAACATATCTGAAAATATAGTAGTTTATTCATTTTAATATTATATTTTAGACCTTATCTTGCTCTGAATTAAGTAAACTATATATGTACAATAGTTTTATTTCTTCTTCTGTATTGGCGTAGTAGTTTTAGTTGCATGGAAAAATAAAATTTTTTACAAAAAAATTAATTTACAATTCAAGTATAGCTTCCCAAACTTATTTACCGTAATGTTACATATGTATGAGAGTTCTTCAAACACCATATAGAGAAATATATTCATATTTTTTCTTAACCAAAAGTTCTAACTTTTAAGTTTTCTCCCATAATATCAATATTTTTCTTTTTGTTTATTAAAGTTAAAATAGTCTGCTTTCTAAAGTAAACAGGACTTTTGGAATCTAGTGACCCCTGGTGGCGGCATCTAAATGTCGACTGATGCGTTAGAATCTATTATCTTTATCAATTGTCCAGTGAGAATTTCATGACATTTCATTGATTGTATATTAAGTTCTTGTCTTTCGGAACCAATACTAAATATTTTGTAGATATTTTTCTGGAACATTCTAACTGTTTAACTTTTTTTTTTCGAAACAGCACTTTAATGTTGTCATTGTTTGTGAGAATACATTAACGTGCTTTATATCATATCATGTTCTCAAAATGGATCCTAATTTTTTTTTCTGATACCACCTTCTTCAGACATTTGTTTGAATTTGTAATACGACCCTTCTTAGTTTCAGCAGCAAATACGTCAGTGTTATATAGGTTTTTTCAGTTTATGCTTTGAAAAATACTATGCTGGAAATGATTTGTTTCCTTTGATATTGCATATTTCTCAGGAGTCATTATAAATATTCTATGTATATAGAGAAAGGTTAGAAAACCAATCACATGAATTAGTAATATTAGAAACAATTTTAAGAATCATATAATGTAAGTAGAACTGTGAGGCAGCGAAAGCAGAGGTATTGAATTCTGTTATAAATAAATTCATCGACTCGATATTTCCCGTACGGAATGCCTTACTGCCAGTTTTGTCAACAAATTTCTTCGTAAATATAAAGGAATGTAAAAAGTAAAAGTGGAGAGTCGATCGGCGCCGCTCGCAGTAACTCGGACTGTCGTCTGGAATGACTTAACGCATTTTACGTCGAGATCTTAAATTGAAAGTGTACAAAAGGCAGCTTGTGTAAGAACTGAAGCCGCTCAACCTTTCTAAGTGACATCGCTTCGCTCTATGAGTTCTTCCAAAGTTCCAAGAAGATCCGACGTTTTCGAGCAAAATTTTGTTCAGCGATAAAGCTCATATCTGGCTCATTGGGTATGCAAAGAAGCAAAATTGCCGCATTTAGGATGAAGAGCAAACTGAAGAAATTCGAAAAGCTGCCATCTCATCTAGAAAAACGAACGATTTGGTATGGTTTCTTGGCCAGCGGAATCATTTCAAAAATATGAGTTAGAATGAAAACCGTCAATAGCGACTGTTATCGTGCCATGATAACCGACTATTTGATGCCTGAAATAGAAGCTCGTGATCTCGGCGACATTTGATTTCAATAAGACCTCGCCACTTCTCACACATCGCATCAATGCGATTTATTGACAGAACACTTCGGTGAGCAGATAATTTCACATTTCGATTAGAGACGAAGATCGTGTGATGTCACACCGTTAGACTTTTTAGTGTGGGGATATGTAAAGTTTAAAGTCTATGCGGATAATTCCGCTTCGATTTAGGCCTTGGAGCAAAATAGGATCCGTTTAATTCATCAGTCACTAGTCGATATGCTCGAACGAGTCATCGAAATTTGGATTCAATGGATGGACCATCTGAGACGTAGCCGCGGCCAAGATTTGAAAGAGATAATCTTCAAAAAATATACATATGCCAAAAAATGTTCTTTCGAATGATAAACATACCGTATTCAATTTAAAGTGTTTTTTTTTAAGTAGGGACCCTCGAAATGGATTATTCTTTAAATCTGATATTCGAATAAAATGTTATACAAAATATAACATAACTGAAGAAGGCGCAAGTCAAATTGCTGTAGTATTCAGAAAATTAGTGGCCTTTGCAATTTCAATAAAAAAATTTTATTACTTAAATAAATAATTAGCAATTTAGTTAGAAACAACTTTACAAATAATATTTTCGAACACACACAATGACCGCCTTAAACAATAGGCAGCTAACACTAATTGCATACAATTTTACACCTCAACTGACAGCGAATTCTTAACACTATTGCCTTAATACATATTTTGAATAAACAATTTTCTTGATTAAATGGCCTAAAAATGTACAGTCATAAACTACAACAAACATATAAAGCCATTAAACCAGTTTAATTGAGCAAAAACCAATTCTGCGCCAAGGCCATCCGGCCGCGATGAGCCGTCCATTGCAGCAGCAAAGCGCAGTTACTTTCAAAGCGCATTTTCCCAAAAGCCCACTAACTACCACATACGCAATCACGAAAAATATAAACATTAAACATAAAATACAATAATAACAGCAAGAAACTATATTTGTTTTTGTCTTTTTGTCGTTTTGTCATTGCAGCAATACTCTTGGCGACGGCGGCTTGCATTCTGGGACAAGCGCAGCTGGACTATCGCAAGCCATGGCCGACGTACAGCCTGCAAAACATGCCGCAGACGCGCTTCACATGCCACGACAAGATACTCGGCGGCTACTATGCAGATGCGGAGACTCAATGTCAGATGTTCCACGTCTGCGTCAAAGTGTCCGGAGTGGGGGTAAGTGCCAGCAAACATACGTACTAGTGTGTAAGCGTGTTTGTGTGAAGATCACAACCAGTCAAGTCAAGTGGCAATAGCAGCTTTGAACGCTAACAACAGCTACTTTGCAACGCACGAACTGCCAAGAAGAACCAAAAACAAGAAAATTTTAAATAACATTCCAACTACATAACTACAATCAAAGTGTTAGATGCAGGCCATCGCTAGTGGCCATTAGACCGAAATCACAATCAAATTGTCAAAATATGCGAATGCGATATACTTGCGTTTTCTTTGATATACCGATGGCAGCTGCAAGCGGTGCGCAATGTGGGCATCGTATGTGCGCATGCTCAACAAGCGCGCGATAGCGTTGCTCCCTTCACGAAGCAGTTGCCACTGAATTTTCTGTTGTCGTGCATCTCCAGTTGCAAGTAAAACGAGATATGTGTCCAAAGCTGCTACTTGTTCGTAATGTTTGTTCGAGTACAGGAGGTTAATAATTCCAGTTTGAGTTTCTTAAGCTTCTGAATTCAACTTGAATCTGAAAAAGTCAGATTATACTAATATGTATATATGGCATTCTGAGTAGTTTGAGTTCTCAGCAAAATAAGTCAATCCTAATTACACCTATAGCAGAACGATTATCCTACATCAGTTTAGGTAAATAATTTGAAAGTGAAATCAGTATATTTTAAGCTGTTTCCAAGGTTACTACTGATATTTAGAACAGATCTTCAAATACTTATGATATTAACCCATTTTGAAACTCCCATCACCATCGACAAACAGTTCTATCTAATGTGCCAGATTGGTTTGAGCAGTTTCCATACACTATACATATTTAATTTATGGTTCTCAGGTACTCTTAGGATACAAAAAAAGCACACGGACATGCTGAAACACCATAGCTAGATCAGTGATGCATTCTGCACATAATTTTTACAACAAAGCACTATATGATTTTTGTTAGTACTGAATGTAACATCAGCTCATATATTTTTGAAGAATTCTCAACTTGAAGACACTTGTTCGAAACAGAATTCCTCGTAGGAGAGCATGTCTAATACTCATACGACTTCATTTCATCGATGATATGTGACGCAACAGACGAAATGACTCACAGAAAATCTTCTAATACCTCAATGTGCTCTTTCTCGTTCCTTGATATCTAAGCAGTCAAATCTTTAAGCGCTGCGAACGAAGAGCTCGAAGTCTTGCTTGAAATTCGCGAAACTATCGTCAATTACGTTGTATATATTGGAACTGGTTTCACTTTTACTTATCTCCCTTCATTATTGCTATAACTTGCAAGCTTGCCAGAAATAATTGATCGTATTTTATGTAGTCGAAAAAGACTTTTCGTATTTCTATTCACACTTCAACTTAATTTTTTTTTTTTATATTTATAATGAACTTTAATGAACTAAATATGTATCATTTTGGTCGACCACTTTTTGCCATTTTCCGCTAGAGACACGCTACATCATTGCATCAGCGTAAAACTTTTCTAGTTTCTCGGCGAAAGTAATTTTCACAGGCTTCTCTTGAAGCCACCTTTACTCCATTAATGGAGTTCTGCATTGACCGCCAAGTTCTCTCAGTTTTTGGCGAGCCATTAGTGATGTGTATGGTCTAGCGTTGTCCCGATGGAAGACGAAGCCCTTTCTGCTGATCAGTTCTGGCCGGTTTTTTCGATTGTTTCCTTGAATCTCATCAGTTGTTGACAGTAAAATGTAAAATCAATCGTTCGACCAGGCTGGGGCAGCTCATAGTGACGCCAATCTTGGCTTTGCGACCATTTGTTGTTGACCACGCTTGGACCATGATCTTTTTCGCACATTATTGTCATACTTGATCCACTTTTCGTCCCCTGTTACCATTCGCTTAAGAATTGGTTCGATTTCATTTCGTTTCAGCAAAGAATCGCAGATGTTAAGCAGATGTTAATTCGGTCCAAACATCGAGCTTCTTTTTGTAGCCAGGCTTTTTAAATGGTTCAAAACCGTTTGATGATGGTTGTTAAGTTCCTTAGCGATGTTATGATTGCTTATGTGACGGTCCTGGTCAATCTTTTCCATAATTTAATCGACTTTTTCAACGATGGGTCGACCAGAGCGGGATACATCATTCACATCGAAATTTCCAGAACGGAAGCAAGAGAACCATTGTTGTGCTACACGAACTGATACAGCATCGTCCCTTTTCCGACTACCCAATATATATGTATATACTTTTAGTACGCTCTCTCAGTGCCTTAAGCTCTACAAATTTCTATATTTTTAGTTTCTAATTAGCTGATAATCTTCAAAGAGGCTACTAATACAAATTTTTCCTCAGACCTTAGTACTAAAATTAAATAAGAAATGGTCGTTCCAATTTTTTTCGCAAATTTAATTTTTCACTCAAGTAACCCAGTCGTGACTACAAGCAACTCAAGATTTGCCATGCCGATTTTCACGCAAGTACAAAAACAGCCTCAGTGGCGTCACATTTTTGAACGCTCCTACTGTTTTGCCACACGAACTTAACAAGCGATATGTTTGCGAATGACCTTTGCAGTTAAATTAAATTTTATTTCTTCAAACTCGCACATATATTTATCTTCGATTCGCTTCGAAATGCCGTTAAATAAATAAGCAGGAAGAAGCAGCATGTGGGTTGCAAACTCCCTGCTAGCGTTCTTGCGCAGTTGGCTGCCTTCATTGGCGGTTTCACATTTCTGCTTAACGGTTTATTTGCAGATTCTTGCTTTTCCACTATTTGGCTCTTATTGTCAACCGATATTTTCGTCTTTATTGTGTTGTAAATTAATTGAATCTGCACTTCGGCGGTACTGGAGCTTGTTCGCAGCAAATCAGCGCAGCTGGTAATTCAAGTCGGTCACATTTAAAGTGCTGAATTGCCACAAAACATTCTGAATTTTATTGGCTTCGGCAGCTAACGGTAGCCAACCGTAGACTTCTAAGCGGTTGACGGCATGTGCTTCAGTTTATGTGTGTGTATTTCTATGCGAGTGTTCTTGCCATTAGTTTTCCATGTGTGTCACAACATTTATGGTATGTTGCACGTTGTGCGCGACTGTCTGTATGCTTGTGTGTGTGCGCTTGCATTTGGCAATGCTCCCACAGCGCTTGCCGTTTCGCCAAATGGCAGAGTTCAACTGCAACGATAATAATGTATTGCAGAATATGATTTTGCTGCGGTTTTTGCTGTTCGCGCTGATTATAAAATTTATGATGCGCTCTAATGCAATACAACTGTAAGGCGCAAGATACACACATTTTTTCTCGGTTAACAGTTTTCTTACTAATTTTGTGTCTGGCCTAGGGGGCATGAACAATCATGCACTTGCTTTTAAGTAGTCCACAGAGAGTTCTCATAAAAGTGCCAATTGAATAAATATATGTTATCTTATGGATATAAATATATATGAATGTGGATAATCCGTTCAGACATTCTTATTCACATTTTTGTTTAAAAAGATATATAGATTAATGACATTCTAGAAATTATGAGGTAAGAATAAATCTTGACGTTTTTTCGAAAGTATTAAAATGGAAATTTTAATATATATTACTAATTATTAATCATAGCAATAAACAATTTATTTGTTATATAGTATGATTGATTTTGTTTTCTAACTTTATCTTAATATGTCATTTCTTATTGAATCATTATCTCCCAGTAAATATAAGAAATTTCAAAGTTCCCTCAGAAACATAAATATTTTTTTTATACCCTGACCGGCGTACATCAAGTTTGATACGAAGTTGGTAGCACCCAAAAGCAAAAAACGTTAACCCTATAAACTTTACATATTTTGTGACAAAAAAGTACCCGGAAATTGTAAAACGCTCGTTTTTCTCTCCATTCCTATGATTGTTGAATCGTTTGCATGTCAAACTCTTAAACCCATGTCTCATCGGTTTGGAATTCGCACGATCAAGCATGACCAAAGAGACCTGTTTACGGTACTCTTTTTGAAAAAAGATCAGCTTTATCGGGACGAGTGGAGCAAGAACGTATTTCATATCCAAAATATTCACCAAAATCATTCGAGCTTTCTTGCCATCTCTCTAACGCTCGCTGGCGGTTTTTAAGCACCATATCCTTCACTTTTTTAATATTCTTAATACTTTAAGAGATCTCTCGACGGTCTTTGAAGGTTTTGTACTACTTGTAGGCTTGTCTTTTTGATAAAACTGAATCACCTTAAACATTTTCCAGCATTCACAACGTTTCTCCACTCGAAATTTGATTAGAAATAGAAAAATTCAGACAAATTCTTTATTCTATATTTTTTCTCATTGCAAAAATCGCAACGCACTTCTGGGGTGTACCGACTTACAATCCTAACAACTAAGTAAAATACATTTTTTTTAAATATCATTTACACAGGGAATATAAATTATAATATCGGGTTACTTTTTTGTCACAATTAATGAATGATCAGCGGGAGGAGCTGGGTCAACTTGGAAGCATTTGTTGATTTTTTAATTGTCCCTCAGTTATTGAGATATCAATATGAAATTTTCATACACTCTTTTCTTCTCAAAAATTTACTTATTTTTCTTTCAAAATTAAGCCCATGAATGGAAATTTTAGCAAAGCTATCTACCCGAAACTTTACACACTTAACTATTTTCCAAGTTTTATAGTGTTAATATTTCAACGTATTGTTCAGAGAAGACCACTATAGCATACAGCTACCATACAAAGTGACCGATCAAATCAAGTTAAAAATCGGTGAATCTGTGAAAGGTATTATAGTTTCGATGGATCTGGACTTAACGGCTTTTAATTTTTTATTAAGAAAATAGATAAAAACTAAAAGAGGCGAAGAAACCCTATTGAAGGTCGAGTTTATAAAGGCCATTGGAACACTGTAGAAAAGTATATGACAGCGCTTACATTACACCGATATAAACTTTTGCTAAACTACTAGGAATGCGTCATTTACTAAATCTTGTTATAAAACTAGTGAGAAATTGCCAATCTTCTTCTTCTTTATTGGCGTAGACACTGACAATGCGAATGTGAAATTGAAATCTGGAGAAGCAGATACTCAAAAACAGTATCTACAAAGAAATTAATGTATTAATGGATGATTCAAGATGGAGAAGCTCGAATATGTAATTGTAAGCCACAAAATTTAAGTTTGCTTTCAATTTTCTCTTTCTTTCACGACGAAATTTTTTGGTTAATGGAAAGTATCAAAAGTGTTTTTGCTTTAAAGGACAAGTTTGTTACGAGGGCTGCTATATATATTTCTGGCCTAATAATGAAAATAGGAATATTTATCAACGAAAATGGTTTTATTGTTTTTCAAAATATTCTCCATCAAGATTTATACACTTTTCTATGCGCTAAAACCAATTTTCGAAGCACTTTTTCCACTCCGATTGAGACACCTCCAAAATATGGTTTTTGAATGCTTCAACAGCACCTTCTGGCGACGAAAATCGTTGACCACGCATTATTTTCTTGATGTGTGGGAATAAAAAGAAGTCATTGGGTGCCAAGTCAGGGCTGTCCGGCGGATGACCCATCAATTCGACGTTTTGGCCGGCCAAAAATGCGCTGGTTTGAGCCGATGTGTGAGAGCTCGCATTGTCATGGTGCACAATGATTCATCTTCTCTTGTTCGTTTTTCGAATTTCTCCGAAGACTTCAGGCAAACAAATGGTCAGAATTGACCGTCGAACAACTTTCGTTGGATTTGGCTCGTCTTGGAAGACCCACACGGTCGATTTCTGTTTTGTTTCGGGCTCATACGCATAGATCCATGATTCGTCACCTGTGACGATCTTATAAACGTCTTTTGAAGCACCGCGATCGTATTTTTTCAGCATTTCTTTACACCAATCCACACGAGCTCTTTTTTGAGCGATTGTCAAATTGTGCGGGATCCAACGAGAACAAACCTTTTTTACGGCCAGGTGTTCATGCAATATCGAATGTATGCTGGTGGGAGAAATGACGGTCTTGCATTATCAGTTCACGTACGGCATCGATGTTTTCTGGCACAACGGCTGTTTTTGGACGACCTTCACGGAATTCGTCTTTGAGCGAGCGTCGGCCACGATTGAATTTGTTGTACCAGTTTTTCACAGTGCTATAGGATGGTGATTCTTAGCCATACAAAGATTTTAGTTCATCGATGCACTCTTGTCGTGATAATCCGCGTCGAAAGTTGTGAAAAGTGATCGCACGAAAAGGTTCACGAGTTAATTCCATTTTTTGGCCGAGATGAATTTTTTAATTCCCTGCAAATAAAACAATTCACGATTAAATGACAAAACGTTCTGAGTGATGTTATGCTAAAAAATGTCAAACTTTCCAATGGAAATGTCAGATTGCACCTGGCAATACTTAGTGTTGCCTAGGCCAGAAATATATATAGCAGCCTACGTAGATTTCTTATGAATAGCCAGAAGATAAATAAGTGGTCTCACAGCTTAGGCCCGTTCTGGCCTCCATAAGCTGATGTTACAAATGTTCCTTATAGTAATGGATGCTAAAAGAACACCCCAGATCTCGCCACTAATTAAGCTTCAAAAATATTTTGAGTTAATGAGGATGGTGGATCGACCAAAACGCTTCGAATTTTATGAAACTTTCCCCTGAAAGGTTAGATGGATGAGGATAATTCATTAAAATATTGTTGTTTGGTTTTCTTCAATATAATCCATTTCAGATAAAGTTGGCAGTACATTTATATACCAAAACATATTTATATAAATACGTCACACTTTATTGCCTATTTTTTAAATTAAAAAATTTAATCTCACAGGTACAGGACTTCCGTTTCTTGTGTCCCAACGGCACCGCCTTCGATCAGGAAGCGCAAATATGCGCTGATTGGGGTGACGTCGACTGCGAGTCATCCGTGCTCTATTATGGCAGTGACAACTTTGATCTGTATCGTCTGGGTTCAGGTTTTGAAAGTAAACGCGCACCCTTGGCTGAAGAAGAGGAAGCAACATTCCATTTGCAGCGTGCCGAGAGCAGTAAGTGCAAAAAATACTAAAATTTCTAACAAACCAACGAAAATGTATACTCTCTTTCATGACAATATGTAAATTAATATGTAAAATTTGTAAGTAAGAGTAGATTATATAATAATTTTATATTTCAAACATAAAATATCAAGAAACACCCTGCACTTATTTATAACGTCAATTCATGCAAACGTTCCGAATTAAAAGTAATTATACAACATCTGCGATAAATATCTCATTATGATCTGTGTTTTTTAAATTTTTTGCTAAATAGGCGATATACGCCGCTCCAAAGAGACGCGCGTTGATCAAAAGTCACGCCCTGACCAACCGCCGAACTATTCAAAACACTTTGGCGCAACACCTCAACGCAACTCTTACCACAATTACGCAAATTCAAATACGCAAGGCAACAACAACAATGACAACGATGATTATGCACCAACAAAAGCACGAAGAATCGAGACGACACCGGCGCGTAGACCCATTGTTAATTATTACACGCCAACAACTTCGACCACCACCTCCACAACAACTACAACAACGACCACTGAACGCAATTTCGACGAGTCAAAACGTAAGTTGTGACGTATTATTTATTGAGCGACCTATTTCCCGCGGTGAAGGTTTCACTGTTTTCTTCTTTTTGTATTCTGATTTATATTTATTTAAACACTTTTTCTCACGCCATCTTTTTGCAGAAGAGTACGATGACATCTTCAAAGGCTCGCATAGTTCGCACTTCTTCGCGAATCGCAATGGCGGACGCGAGGACGATTTCATTGATCACCCTGTGAAGACGAAGTTCAACGACGTTAATGACTACAACAAGAAGACTACAGAGAGCGCCACCACTGGAAAAACACGCGCTCAGCCAACGCGCCCGAAACGTATTCAGCAAACCAGCACAACGACGACAACCACAACTGCCACTTCCACATCACTTGCCACAAATGCACCGAAAGTCATAAAGAAGGTCACACTGCAGTCTTATTATAACGTCAGTGCCTTTGATTATACCCAGCCGAAGTCCACTACTCCATCGACCACCACTACAGCTGCTACTTCGACTACACGCCCGAGTTACAGCGCAGCAAATCGTTTCAGTTTCAATTCGAATGACTATCAGACGCAAGAGAAAATCGAGCCAACGACCTACAACCCGACAAGCGGCGCTTATCGTATTAAAAGCACAACACCGAAGTATACCGAGTTCACACGGGAGAATACTGTTAGCGCGAGAGGAAGAAGTACGAGCACGAGTGGCAATTCGTATTTGCCCAAAGAGACGACGCAAAGTCAAAGTAAGCCGACCGCTGCAGCGCGAAAAGCGCAAAAATTAGAACGGACACAACAAAAGCTGGCGATTGCGAATGAATTTAATGACTTCTCGAAAATAAAGTTACAACCACCGCAACCTTTCCAGCCTGCACCGAATACACTGTCAACGCAATCGTCGCAATCAACGCAACCATCTCAACGTCCCACAACAGCAAATCAGTACCAAGAACCGCAGTACTTCCGTTCACGTGGCGCAAAAGGTGAAAAGTCGCAACGCAATCAGGGCAATCAAGAACCGACGCCGTTTAGTGGTTCTCCGAAACAGCGCGGTACGCCCACAACTGCCGCCGTTAGTACGGCAAGATCCTCGGTTAATCCGGAGTCGCGTCCACGTGGTTTCGCCAGTCGCGGCAGCATTAACTACAAGGCAACCACACAACGCGAGACGGATTATTATGCGCCTACGACAAGCACCACCAAGAAATTCTCTACACTTGTGCCGAAAACACAACAATCGTTGACGCCGACAACATTCAAGCCAACAACTTACCAAAAACCACTGGATACTTTCGTCTATCAAACGCAACAAACTGTACGTCCTTCAAGTAAGGCGACCAAACAACCGAGTAGTGCAATTAACACTTTAACACCCACCACCGCTAATCCTTACTATGATCCCGATGAGGATGACGGCCAATACCATCCGGAGTTGTATGAGGTGGATTTCCCACGCAATCGTTTCAATCTTCAACGCTCCTCCACAACAAAGTCGCCAACTACAACAACAACAGCCACACGCTCCTCTAACTACAATAATGATTTCCAGAATCCACAAAAACACCTGAAAACCCAACAACAAACAGCATTCCGCAAACAGCAAGAACAAGCGGAGCCAACCGACTTGAGCGATGAAGATGAACTCTTCAAGACCGCACATTCTTTGAACTTCGGCGCTGCCAGCATCAATAAATTGCGCGCAGACATTTTCAAAGCCGAGAAGAACTCACAGCAATACAATTCACAATACAGTCCGAAGCTTGAGCCGTCCACGACGAGATCAACTAGCACGTCAGCGGCTTACACAACAACCACACCCAGCACAACCTATAATTACTTCGCCTACTCCACAACTCAGCCGACAACTAAATTGTATACCACCAGCACCACCTACGCACCGCCAACGACGACATCCACCACAACTACAACGAGACGTCCAACCACCTATATTACCACACCATACAGTTTGCCGGTCTCGACCACTAAGGTCACCAAGGCGCCCAAGAGCAGCAAATCACCAGGCAAAAAGGGCAAGAAAGGCAAGGGCGCCTCAAAGCGTCCACCACATGCCGATGAGGACACCAGTTACGACTATGCCTACTATGACACCGACACATTGAGCGAGTCGCCGCAGGAGTATCCAGACTACGAGATTGCTGAGTTCGTGAAAACGCGCAGGAACTAAGAAGGAGAGCTGAGGCAATTCACACAAACACCTATACTTCATAGTCGCGCCATTATTTACAGTTACAGAAGAATATGTGAACTATCTCTAAATCAGTGTCGTTCCACAAAAACAGAAAGTTGGTGTTGAACTGTCATCTTACTTCCAATACCAACAAAATTAACTTCTTTGAAGATATTGACAAAGCTTGAAGTCGGTGTCAGTGCCAGAGTTTTTTAATGTCACATTTACTTCATCCGCCCACTGTCACCCTGCCCATAGCCGCAGCGTGTGTCGCCCTTCATTATACAGTTATTTTTTGTACTTTTTATACCCCATCCAATATCTTGTAATTTAATATTATTATTTGCGTGTTTCTAGTTATTTGCGAAATAATTATAAAAAATACGCGAAAAAGGCCGCAGTTCATAGTCGTTAGACAAATACTCTACACTTTTACTGTTAGACCTCGATTTTTTATGCAACCACTTTTCGTGCTCTAATTGTCTTTCTTTTTTACTTAGAATTTTCGATAAAATACTTTTTTTTTATTTTTTTATTTATAAAGAAGACAAGTTGAGTTAAGTTACATAAGTTCGCAAAGGCAACTTATTGTAACAACAAAGTGTATTTACTTTGTAAGTTTTTGCTGTAAATAAATTTTAATAAATATTTAAAATAAAAATATATGCTTTTGTTTTTGTTTCCTTATTTAATTGGTAGTAACGGGTGATCCAAAAAGAGGCACCTTTTTAATAGCCTTTATTGACAGATGTTATTTTTTTCAGTATCGTTTGGCATTTCGTCATGGAAAGACTTATGTCTGAACAACTTTTACAAATCGTACAAAGAATGTAGTTCACACGCTTGGCGCTCTTCTTGAGGCCCAGGATTATCATTATGATATGATATATGATTATGTTATTATAAATCCTTCTAAAATATGACAACTAGACTAAAAAAAGAATTGAATGCTAAAAATCCCTTATTTGTGCTTTTCGGACCCAACTAAATCTTTGCTATCAAATTTGACCCAGACCGACAAAAGCTACATTTCCAAACAGTTCCATACAAATTTTTCCTATCGCCTTCAAAATTAATCCATTTTTTATTCCTATAAGCGCTGGCTTGGATGGTCTACAGTTCCTTCAGCGAATACATACCCAAGACATTAACCTAAACGTATGGAGTTAATCAATTGCATAGATATGTTGAGATCCTCTGACGCCAGCACGTCGATTTTCAATATTGCTTCTTTAAATTTTTCGATGTTATCATCATTACCAGAGACGGTCGCCTCGCATGAGGCAAGTTTTCAATGACTAAATGACTTTCACGGTTTGCTTAGTGGTACCCAAATACCAAAACTTGTGTTCGTGGTAAAGTAGACTGCTCAAACCACTTCTTCACATATTCAACGATACCTTAGCTATGATTCTATTGGAAAAATTAAACTTTAATCAATTTCGTTATTAAATATTTTTGTGGAAAATAATGTTAGATAAACTTCTCGCGTCGTAAAGCTAGTTCTGGTCTTGGTCTTGTGTACGTAAAATAACCTGCAGCGCAATCATAGTATTTCTGAAATGCATAATATTGAAAGTTTGACATAAAATGATATCTCAAAACAAATACTTATTATGCCTATATTAATATTCTTAATATTTTTCAAATATCTCCAATGTTTGACAATCGCAGATCAACTATAAATGTATATTGTTTGTTATATAATTCTCGAAACAATATTTTTGTATTGAAATGAACATAAAAAAATTTAGTTGTACGAAATTTCTTACAGTGTACCGTATTCAATGCGCCTGTAAGTATGCCCGAAAATTATTATTATGTGTCATTCAAAGCCTATTATCAAAATTTCACTCTACTCCTATTCAAAATTTAAGAATCTTTTATGTATTCCACTTATTTCACTTAGAAAGTTGATTTTGCAAATTTTTTTATTATATATGGTTTTCCCATTATCATTGATACTACGACAATATTTGCTTGATCATTTGTATCTCATGCACATCAGAGGATAGAGGGTGTCGTCTGTAAGTATATGAAGATAATTAGATTTATGTATGTTATAGAGATTCATTCCACCAATAGCGGTTCTACGGTGCCTTTCCTTGCTAGCTCATCAGCTTTGTAATTTCCTAGCAATCATACGAGTCACTCTACAAAGACACGCGATGTTATTGATAGCAAGGTTCTCTGAGTTTGAAAGCAACTTTCACAGCCATGTACTTTCCTACGATGTCTACGGGTACTATGTGCAAGATGGCGTTAAGTGCCGTGGTTGGAGTGGACCTTAGTGCACCATACATGCTGATGAGGGCCGCGCGTTGAACGTTATCGAGTCTCTAGAACCCTCCACTATCTAAAGACTTCATATAACATAATAGGCTTGGCTATGGTGTCGTAGAGACAGAGCACCACTTTCGGTGAGAGACGTAAGCTTTTGCCAATGGCTCTTCTACAACAATATAAGACAATCGATGCCTTTTGCTCTCTCATCGATATTCGGCTTCCATGGAAACTTCCTATATAGGATGAGCCCTAGATACTTCACTGTATGCACCGGGCAGTATCCACTGTTATTTGAAATAAGCATGTTGCGCTCTTGATAGATAGATCTCGGAATGCGCCTCTTTATGTTTCAGGTCAGAGTTTTTAGGAACACATATGAGATTACAGTCTTAAGTACATTTATTGTTAATTAGAAATTATAATATTATAGAGCTTAACCCAAAATGTAGTACAATGGATCAAAAGGAGCAATAAGTGTTCCGCTTCTCCGCCACTTTTTCAGTCTTTGAACTTCTGTTTCACACATCTGGGCATTGGGAATAGATAGAGCAACATATTAAAAGCTGCCAACCCAACGGCAAAAGCACACGAGGCGGCAACATCAATGGTTTCCTGTATAAACAGAAAATTTTTATACACAAAATTAATAATCCGCCTGTTACTGAGTTAACAAAGTGCAACTTACATCAGGATCGGCCATGCCGAGACGTTCGTGTAGAAAATCTGCCGGTTTGGGGCATATTACGGACGCGGTGGGCGTACAGTTCATTTTGCGCGATTGAAAAGCAATGCTGTGCAGCAACGACGACACATAACGCGTATGCGTGCCCTTTGTATTTTCCTGCAACCAGGGCTGGAGACCTTTGAACGAACGCACAGTGCCGCTGGCCAAGGCTATGCTGATAACGAGAATGTAGGTGACTGCAATGGCGGCGTTGAAGGGCACCTTCACAACCAACAAGAAGGCGATGCTCAACTGTTCAGCGAGAACAAAGCTGGACCACAGCGCCACCAACAAATAGGCGAAAACGGTGCCGTTGGGAAATTTCGGATCCAAAAGCAGGCTGCGGAGCGAAAGGAAATATTCAATTTTTTTGAAACTTTTGAATTTCGGAGTGCTTACGGATAAATGACGCAACTGGCAAATACCGCCGATATCAACGAGAAAGGTATTGCTATGGAGTTGTAGGCGATCAAGAGAGTAGCGCCCGAGTACAAACCTTCGGGTGTGTCCTGTGAGAAACGTTTACGCCATATTGGAACTGTGATGAAAGAAAATGACAAAATTAATTATTTTTAGTAAAGGAAGGTGATATTTGTATGTACATAGGGATATTGTGGTGAGTGTGCCGCAGCCGTAGGCCAAGCCAATAATATTCAGTATCATGCCATTTTTGCTGAAGAAACCGTGCGCATCATCCTACGAGTAAACAAATTAGTAAATTTTTATTTACAGAAAAGTGTTAGTGATAACTTACGCCCACATCAGTGTAAAAGAGCCACATGAGCGCAATCGCTATGGGCAGCAACAGCAAGCGCATGAAGAGCGCTTTCATGCCGGAGAGACCACAGGAAAAGGTTGAAGCAAGCAGTTTGCTAAATGTTGAACAGAAACATTAAAATAAATGATTATTTAGTCGCTAAGTAATACTCACAGATACAACATAATCCAGACTTTCAATTCACCGGGTTTACCATATGCCAAGGGCACCTTACCGCTACCCATTGTATTAAGCGGTGCATCGGACATGGGAGTTTCACGCGAAAAACGCTCCACCAAAGCTTCAATCTGCTGGCTGGACTCTAAAAAGCGATCGCGGCTTCTACGAAAATTAAGAGAACATATGAATTATTTAATTACTAAATTATTTAATTACTAAAAGCACACGCCACTTGATTTACCTGCGATCAACAGTGCTCAAGCAGAGATAGTACATCAATGGGTTCTCGAGTTGTGGACAGGGAAATCCAATACTGTGAAAATATTCGAGCATTGCTCGGGTACCGCCCGAGTACACTACACCTCCCAAGCAGAGAAACAATGCGCGATCGAGAAAAGGAAATACGTCGGAGCGTGGTTTTTCCAACGAGAGCAATATACCGCAACCAGTCTTCTTGGCGCTGTTCGAAAGTATCGATATTAGCAAATAAGCGCTGAGCGGATCTAAGCCCTGTGTGGGTTCGTCGAGTAGGAGCATAACTAAAAATTTTCATAGCAAGTAAAAGTTAGAAAAAAACAAAAAAAAAAAAAAACAAACTATGAAGTTAGGTTTGATGAAACTGCCCCTTAAATAAAAAATTTATATTTCGTTGGGAAAAAAAACTGGCTTTCGCTTCTTAAAAGAAAAATAAACAGGACACATAGAACCTGAATGGAGGATGGGAGGCATGATTGTTAGGAAGTTCACGCAAGTGAGGCAAAAGTTCTCTGATTCGACCATTCATGGGAGTGGCCAGAAACGATTCTTTACATATGACTCAAGAGCTCAAGACTTCCGGTCTTTGACCAAGTATCCTCTGCGGTAGTCCTAAGGAACATCCGTTTGAAGGCGAGCTAAAGCGATGAAGGCGAAATATCCAAACTACTTAGGGTCGTGCGCTGGGGGTTTCGGGACCCGCCACGTAAAAAAAAAAAAACACCCCAAATGAAAAAAGAAAAACACAGCCTCGGATGAGAGACACCCTTTTGATGACGACCATGGCAAACGAAATAAGGACTATGATTGAGGGCATTGCAACCTGGAATGTCCGGTCCCTTAATTGGGAGGGGCCGCTGCCCCGCTGGTAGATGTCCTCGCTAAAGATAAAAAGGCTGCCATCACCGCCGTCCAAGAAATCGCGATGGGACGGGACAAGTACAGAGACGAGTAGAGTCCTTGTGACATTTACTACAGTGGACTATATAAGGAGCGCAAGTTTGAGTGTTGGATTCGTGGTGGGAGATGAGACTCCGTCGCGAGTACTATCATCACTCCGGAGAATGAACGTCTAGCCACAATCCGCATCAAAGCGAGGTTCTTCAAACATAATCGCTGATTTGCGCCCACGCCGCCGGAAGAGGAAGGACGATGTGACCAAAAGAGATTTTTATGAGTGCTTGGACGCGCACTTATGAGAGATGCCCCCCGCCACTGATGTCAAAATCGTGCTGTGGCGACTTCAACGCCACAGGTGTGGGAAAAGAAGGTAAATCTTTGGACAATACGGTCGGTAAATATTTCAGCCTCCACGAGGAAAAACGTCCCCAAATGGGTTGAGGATGATCGACTTCGCCGGGGCCCCGAAAATATTGGTTATCTGTAGAATAGATTCCAGCATAAGAAGATTTAAATCAAAGCTACCTGGCCTGTCTCCGCGACTTTCCGAAAAAACACCCAACCAGATCGATCACTGTTTTGATAGACGGAAGGACACGTCACTCAGTGTTTTAGATGTGCGTGCGCTCCGAGGTCCTAAACATCGACTCGGACCAATATACTTGCTGCAGCCAAGATTCGCACCCGCCGCTGTTCCGCAAAAAAACCGCACGCCAACAACCACAAAGGAAGGTTCGACGTCGAGAAGCTGGCAAATCACAACAAGGACAGCCGAACGGATTTTCTACTCGGATTGCACTCCTGCTCTCTGAGAGCACTCGTCAACAACTCGGTATACAGGGAACTGTGGGGAAAAAACGGATATCAAACCTCCTACGTACAGCTTGCAACCGAAAAACCATTGGTTTTCGGAAAGTGCAAAAAAGAACAGCTGGTACGATGAGGAGTTGGCCGTGTCGCAGCGGAGAGAAAACAGGGCTGCCTACCTCGCAACGTTACGATCCCCGACCACAACCACGGGCGGGATGGGATAGATTACCGAAGTTGAAGAGGGAAGCGAGACGCAATTTTGCAGACAGAAGAAGACAAGAGGCCGAAATGCGTGAGTATGAATCGCTTGAATAAGCTGGCCGACAGGGGTAATGCTCGAAAATTCATACGGAAAAAAGGCGGCGACTTACAGAAGGTTTCAAGGACCGGGAGCATTACTCCTGTCGAAACCCCCAAAGGTGATCTAAGCCAGATTGCCACAGAGCATAATTAGATTATGGGAGGGAAACCAACTTCTCCAGCTGCTGAATGGCAGTGAACACATAGCCAGGAGAAGGCGAACCCGATTCCCCAATCGATGACGATGTAGCAGACGTTCCAATTGCCCGACCATGACGGAAGTTCGAAATGAGCAGTTGCCGCCTGAAAGAACAAACAAAGCGGCAGGGGCCGACGGATTGCCGGGGCCGAGCTATTCAAACAAGGAGGGCAAAAGAAATGATAAGGCGCATGCGCATCAGCTTCTTTGCAAAATATGGTGCGGATGAGAAGCATGCCCAACGATTGGAATTTAAGTGTGCTATGGCGAATCCATCAAAAAAAGTTGGAGACCCCAACAATCTGCGCCAAACTACCGTGGGATTAGCCTCCTTCAACATCGCGTACAAGGGTTCTATAAAGAGCGTATTGTGTGAAAGATTAAAGCACATCGTCAACAAACTGACTTGGGAACCTTATCAGTGTTGCTTGTCAGACGTGGAAAACAAATCAACAACCGATCCAGAGATATCACGATGAGCCAATAGCTGCGTATGCATGGAACAGACCCGTACAGAAAGGAGAATCGACACTCACAACCACTTATTCGTCGATTTCCAAAGCTCGCCTTTCGACAGTACCGAAATAAGGAGCTGCCTTTATGCCGGCAATGTCTGAGTTTGGTATCCCCGACCAAAAACTAAATACGGCGTGTAAAACACTGACGTTGAGCGGCGACCAAAAGCTCCGTCAGGATCGGGAAGGGAACCTCTCCGAGCCGTTCGATACCAAACGAGGTTTCAGGACAAGGCGACTCCCTATCGTGAGACTTTTTCAATCTTGCTGCTGGAAGAAAATTAGTAAGAGTCGGCAGAAACTGAACCAGAGCAGGTACAATCTTTTTAAGAGTGTACAGCTGCTGGAGTATGCCGAATGATTATTGATATCATCGGTCTCAACACCCGCGCCGTTAGTTCTGCTTTCTCCAGACTGAAACCAAGGAAGCAACGCAAAATTGGGTCTGGCAGTTAACGAGAGCCAAGACGAAATATCTCTGTCAATCAAAACAAACAAGTCGGCGCAACTCGCGAACTTGGCACTCACGTCCACTGTTGACAGTCAGGAACCTTTGAAGTTGATTATAGATAATTTCGGTCTATTTAGGAACTCGAGCATTACACCACCAAAACAACAAGTCTCAGCCTAGAAAATCCAAACCCCCAAAAAAGCAGGATTACTCTTGCCAACAGGTGCGACTTCGGACTGAGTAGGCAATTGAAAAGTAAAAGTCCGTAGCTCTGCGATCGAACAAAAAACCAAAACTCTATAAAGTCGCTCATAATTCCCTGTTCCTGCTATATGGGTGCAGATGCTTGGACGACGACAACAACCGATGAGGTCGGACGTTGCGAGTTTTCGAGAGAAAAGTTCTGCCCCCCCGGACGATTTATGGTCCTTTGCGCGTGGCCACGGCGAATACCGCACCGATGGAAACGATGAGCTGTACGAGATAGCTTACGGGACGACATCGACATGTAGTTCAGCTGAATTAAATATTTTGATCATGCTGGCTACGCTGGCTAGGTCCTGTTGTCCGGATGGATGAAAAAACCACTCCAGCTTTGAAAAGTAATTCGAAGCAGGTAACCCGCCGCGGGGAAAAGCAAGGAAGAGGACAAGACTACACTCCGGTGGAAGGACACAGTGGAGAAGGAACCTGCGATCGCTTGGAATATCCAATTGGCGCCACGTATCGAAGAGAAGAAACGATTGGCGCGTGTGTTGGACTCAAGCTATATAATCGCGTAAAGCGGTGTCTACGCCCAGTAAAGAAGAAGAAGAGAACCTGAATTCTATTTGATTTGACTCAATATACGATATTAGAAGGCAAAGTCAACATAAAAGCTCTCTGAAGAGAAATTTACTATGAAAAAAATTAGTGCCAAGAAAATAATGGGTATATTAATCATATTCGTGTACTTATTGACAAAACTTGTAACAATTTTGGATAAGAGAAATATGTAAAGTAGTCTTATTAAGAATCTTCATTTGAAGATCTAACTTATATCCGTGATCTCCAAAGGGTGATCCATTTCGCTGGCTGTGAAAGCTCCCAGAAATTTCAAATTTTATGGGAGAATATTGTTTTATAATTCGAAATAACATCCTTTGCGAAGTTTATTTATGGAAGATTATCTCCTTCAAATGTCTGGTCTGGGTGCGGCTACGATCAGAATGGCTCATCAGTTGAGTCCAAATGGTAACAGGTTGAAATGAAAACGCTTGATGTTGACTCCGAGGGCCTGATTCTACGACTTTACATATCCCCACAGGGAAAGCGTCTAAACGCTGTGATATCACATGTATCTTGATGGGCCAACAACCGGCCCAAAACTTGAAATTATCTGCTCCACCCGAAAGTGCTTCGTCTATAAACGCATTGATTGAGGTGATGTGTGAGAAGTGGCGCAGTATTATTGAAACCCGAAATGTCTCCCAAGGTCATGAGCTTCAATTTCATCAAATAGGCAGTTAGTTCATGGGCAATAAAGGTCGCCAACTTTGATGCCTCTATAGAAAACAACAAACAAAACACAATTGCTCACACATAAATTAAATAGATTAGCTAAAATTATTATTTAGAAAAAGATTGGAGATGCAGTGTTAAGATCATTATCCACCTTCAAAAGCGAGTAACACCGATGGACTGTAAAAGTAGTATTTTCCACAGAGATGCTAGAGGAGTGTTTGAGCTAATTTTGGGTTTCTAAAACCGAAAATAATAATAAAAATTTACCAACACATGGGATTTAATGTGTTGTTATCAAGGGGTGTAAGAGTCAACCCATCACCATTTGCTAAAATTATAAAAATAGCTGTACGTGATGGAAAATATTTTAACTGAAATTCGAAAAAGGACTCTTCAAATACCCCATAGACCTCTTAGCAAATGAGTTGAAAATTTGTCCTTCCGATTTATTGAGAGATGTTATCAGAACAAATCGCATGTCATTATAACAAACATATCAAAACTATCAGGTTAGCGGGATTTCCAGTTCGGTTGTATGTACATATGTCAATAGCACAATTTTGTTTTATTTATGGTACGCACCTGGATCTCTAACTAGCTGTATACCAATAGCTAGGCGACGGGCCTCACTCATATTCAAATATTCGACACGTTTGTGAGCCACTTGAGATAGCGCCAAGTCAGCCAGGACTTGACGTACTTTTGAGCTTTTCAAGTAGCCGGAAAGCTGAAATGGAAAATAAAAACATTGAAAAATTTTAAAAATTGAATGTCGTTTATTTGCTTACTATAGTTGGCGTGTAATGCAAGGTCTGCGCCACCGTTAGTCCCGGTATAAATGTGCACGATTGTGTCACATAGCCGCAACGTTGCTGGAAGAGTGCTTTCGTTAGCGGCGAACCATTTAACAGAACTTGGCCACGCGTTGTGCCATCAGCGCGACGGGCAATTACATCCAACAAAGCGCGTTTGCCGCTGCCTGCGTAGAGTTTTAACAAAAAAATATGGTTTAGTTAATACAAAAAACAACAGTTTTTTCTTATCGTTTTTTTACCTTTGGAGCCCAAAATGGCCATCACTTCACCACTGTGCACAGTTAGGTTGACGCCTTTGAGCACCAGCGCTGGAATGCCGCCGCCATTGAAGCAACCACCGCCATCCACCTGTGAGATAAGACAAGGACTATGTTAGCCGAAAACTAAAGACTTAAGCAACGAACTTGAGAAGAAGATAAACATTTCTTTTTATTAAAATATTTTTTATTAAAATAATATTTTTACTAATACACAAATTTTTGTATTTTTGTTTTGAAAATTATTATAAACAAAATTTTCGGCATTTATCACTCCGCTACCTCTGTGGTGTGGAAAATGTTGTGCGCCTCCAATACGTAATCGCTGCCGATCATTTTCATGTCATTCATTCAGCCGCTACACTGTACTGCCGCTTGGCTGTGACGTCACACACACATACACTCGCGAACACAAAACACGCAAATGGCACTGTTCTCTTCGGTTCTGTTTTGTTTACACTTTTCGTTTGTTTGCACATGCACACTCACTACAAGTAACACTGAAAATTTTACTGAGTTCACTCTAGCTGAAGCGCTGAGAGACTTTGTAGAAAAACAGCAACACTAGTCAGCACTCAACTGGGACCAACTGCCACCGCTGCGCGATCCGTCGACACGTCCGAACACAAAAAACGCTCCGCAATAACTGAAGCTGGAATGGTTTTCTGTGGCTTGCTAAGCCACATCCACGCTTTGAGCCGCGTTGCTGGCTGGTTGACAGCACAGTTTTCCAACTGGAATGGAGCGGCTTGAGAATGTGTAGAAATGTACTTGTTTACCATTTATTCAAATAGAGATAGAACTGAGAGGAAGAGAGTGGTTGGGAGAATGTCTTTTCGCGGCAGGTGAGCAATAACAGTACACTGTGTTTATCAGGTGAGCAACATTATTGGAGTCGAAGTATAATATTATTGTCATGAATTGGAAGTTATTTGCGAAAGACATTTTAGTTTTATTTTTTTATTTTTTTAAATAGATTTTCAGAAAAATGAGCAGTTTAAGAGTAAGATATTTGCGAGTTATATAAGTATAAAACATTTTGAAAATTCGTTTCATTTTAAAAAAGGATACACAAGTCTGCCATCTGCTTGAAAATATACCTCAACCGCGGCGATTAACGCTTCTTTGTTACTAAATTACTCTGCTGCCAGTATATTGTCGAGGTCTGAGTACAGGCCTTGGAGATCAGATTCGGAGAGTATGATGACTGCGAAATTAATTTGAAGTATGATTTGTCCATTTTCGTCAAATTTTCCTTTTATTGGTTACATGGGTTTAGGGGTTGCAAAAAATCCAGTTTTTATTTATGGTCTTATTCAATTCTATAACACCTCTAAAATATTGTCCTAACTTTTCATGTCGATCCGAGTAATAATTTCGGAGATATAACCTTGAGAACTAGTGCGCTCGAGGCTAGCTAGGAATTTTAAAAAAGTCTTTTAGATACAACTCTTAATCAATCACAATTATTTAAAAAAAAAATCTCGAAATTTTAGCAGTAATTTAAATTTTTTTGTAAAACTGTCTGCCAAAAACTCAATTTTAAGTTTTTTTCCTTCGTTCAAGTTCTAAGTTTTGTCCAAAACACGTATTTTTCCACTTTAGATGATCGTGTAAGGAGTTACCGTGCCAACGCGGTCGCTTATTTTTTCCGAGCGGTCACCGGAAATGGCGTTGCAATGGCCGAGTTTAAAATATGTTATTCCAAAAAATTAAGATTTTTTTGTTAATAGCGTATATTTGCAACAATAAAAAATTATAATAAAATAATATTTCATTTTTTATATGAAAAAAAAAAAATTTAAATGCTGTTTTTTAGCCGAGGAAACGCATGTAACCCCTAAATTTTTAATACTCAAACCTATTGTTAATCATTTGTTAGATGAAGATTCTATAATTAATAATTATTTTAATTAAAGCTTTTTCCATTCTTTGCCACAACCAGCCCTTTGACACTACTTCATATCTCCACACATTTTTTTCTCTCACTGTAGAACAACATGTAGCACTCACCTGTTTTCCGCTGTCGCTGAGCGAACGTACGCTGCGCTCACATTTGATCAGTTGTATGAAACCAGTTAACTGGAAATGCCAACATTTTCCAGTCGAAATTTTCAAGTTGGACTTGGCGACTAAGATGGCGTCAGAGGCCAAGTTCAGTTCAGTTAATCGAGAGAGTTTGCGCACGTCAGTTGGTCGGCGCGCGGCGCGTCGTGAGTTTCATTTGAAATAGAAATAAATACATACATACACACATACCACATAAATTAAGTATTTACTGAATGAGAAACATAACGCAAAAAAGCTGAGCAGCACAAGTTGTTTGAAAAAAGTTCGAATCTAACATAAATCACAAAAAATAAAAAGTGCAAGAATTGTTGGAAATAAATAAGTTGAGTATTTATAAATAATAGTTCTAACTAGTTTAGTGTTTGCAGCAAAATAAGAAAATAATTACACACACATACACATGTATGTGGCCAACTGGAAGAGAGCGCATGCCAACCGGGCCCCATTCCGTCCAAGCAGAATTGTGAAAAGTGCTTAACGGCGAGAATACGCAGCGAACGGAGTGCAAAGCGAAATTTTCGTCTAGCTGTGCAGATTTTCAAAAAGATAGATACACAAGTGGAGTCGCGAACACGTATGTGTACACGTATGCAGGCGCACAGCACTGTTCTTTAGAGAAAAGCATACGCACACACACACGTATCTATGCAGTTGTTGGTGTGCGCGTAGTTTGGTGCGCGTCTGTGTGTTGCGGTTTAACGGCTGCCCGTTGAAATAAATACCCCAACTAGTGGTGGCATGCACTATTGGAATATTTGTTGTTGTTTTCGTATATTATTTTTTGTCTTCGGTTCTTAATTCGCGCAAAATCAACAACCCACTAAGGAAGCAAACAAACGAACAACAAACGACTCTCTCTTCGTGGAATTGTGGCAATAGAATCAACAAAGGTGCATAAAAAGAAAATAAAATAAATTTCGGTGAGTGAAACAGCTTTGTAAATAGAGATAAGAAATGGGGCTAAAACACATAAATTACAACAAATGCAAATATTGTGTTAAAATGACTAGTTAGAGGGTGGAATTTTGGTGAGATTAAAAGAAATTCGTATGCAAATGTTTTCTTGTTTTATTCTTTTACTATTTACTTACCTTTTTTATATGTTTGGCTTCTGGCGGATGTATGTGTTTATGTAAAATTACAGATGAAAGAAATGTGTAAAATAAATACAAATGTATAAGTGAATGTTATAATATTTTTAGTTTTCGAAATATGGTTTAATGACTTTTTGTTTGTGACTTGGTGAATCATTGTAACTGCTAAACAAGGTTAAAATAATATCAAAGTGAACAAAAAAATTTTATTTTGATTTAAAGGAATTTATTTTTTCTCTCTCGGTAAAAAAAATATTTTTTTTTATTAAATATTTTTTTTTTTAATAAAATTTTTTTTTAATAAAATAATGGTTTTCTTCACGCAATATTGGCAACATTAAAAAGAAAATCGGATAATAACTGTATTACAATAAAATCCGATTTTCTTTTTAATGTCGCCAATATTGCTTGAAGTAAACTATCATTTTATCAAAGAAATAAAAATTATTAAAAAAAAAAATATTTTTCTTTTACTAAGAGAGAATTATGTTAGGCTTTGATTAATTATCTTTAAAGTCAGGCTAGTACTTTTGAAATAAAAACACTTATTCATTTTTACCCATTTTGACCTCTTATAGCATTTTTTATTATTTGTGACAATATTTAATAATTGTTCAATTTATTTTGTCGCCTTCAAAGTAATCCCCACCAGATATAATACATGTACTTAAGTCTATGATACTTCCAATCCTGGAAACACCTTTCAGAAGCACTTTTTGGGATGACCTTCAGCTCCTTTAGTGTCTTTTGTCTTATTTCTTCGATGCGGCTGTTTTCTGTCCGCTGTCCCTCAGGAACAAATTCAGGGTGTACCAAACCAGGAATATGGAAAAAACAAAGATCATCACCTTGATTTTTAAGCGACTTTGGTGTGCAAGTTTTTGTTGGTTTCGGCTCGTTTTTTCTCTCCATTCCGATAACTGTTGACTTCTGTTTGCGTGTCGAACTCATAAATCCATGTCACATCGGCAGTTATAATGCTTTCGATGAATGTGGAATCGGAATTCGTACGCCTAAGTATGTCCAAAGAGACCTGTTTACGGTAATCTATTTGGATACCTTTTTAACACAGCGTATGTATATAGTTATAAAATTGACCTTAAAGTATTTTTAATTTTTTTTAATGAATTTAAAAAGTGAAATTAAACACTTAAAGTCCTTATTTTTTAATATTTATTTATTGGGAAATAAATTGTTTAAAAATTCCCACTAACACATATAAAAACATAGATTTTTATAAAATAATAATAAAATTAAAGAAATAAAAATAAATATTTTTGAATAAAAAAATAAATTTTTAATTAAATTGTAAAAAAAATTTCCACTAACACATATTTAGATGATTTTTGCGAATTTCTTATTAATTTAAAAAAAAAAACATTATCAAGAAATAAAAAATTTTCGCTATGTGAACTATTGTAAGCATTCTCTGTATTATTTTGAATTATTCAGGAAAGTTTTGTGATTTGCTTATACATTATGCGAATGAGAAAATTCATTGACAAATTATAAGCATATAATATTTTGAAACCCCCTTAGAAAGCCAAAAATGTTTTATCTTATCGACTTTAGTATTTCACATTTATTAATTAACACCTTAAACATGCCGCCATTAGAGAAATGTATGTATATAAAAAGTTACCCAATATTACAGTAAATGCTTTTAAATCTCGTTTTACTTATTCGCACACATAAGAATGTGTTATATAGTTTTTTTGCTTATGTACCTAAATAGGTATATTCACTTGCATTACGTCTTTATTACACTTGTCAGCGGTAAATATACATAAAAGCAGTTCTAGATTAGAAGCTCTTAATGACGCCTCTCCTACAACAACAATAGCACCAACATGCCGCCTGCGAGCCATTCCGCTGGGCAGCGTTAATTTCTTATTTCCTCGCTTTAATTCCTGCCCATGCGTTTATTATGCACGTAACGCGCCCTAACAGTTAATTTCGTTACGCATTAGGTGCCCACCGGCACAAGTTCCTACACACTACACACCTATACATACACAGTGCACGTATGTATGTGTGCACAACCTACAACCTACACAAGACAAGGCAATAACACTTATTTAGATTCAAGAACAAATCCAACAACACAAACAACTCGTCATTGCACAAGCACACAAGTGTTACACGATCGCGAAGGGAGAACGAGCAGTTTCAAACGGGAAAAGTACGAGTAAAACGAGTCAAGTAATAAGAAAATCAAAGAAGTTTGTTTGCTTTTCTGTAACTTCAGTCACACACACACATACACACAGATATGGTGGCGGTTCAGTTGGGCAGAAGCTATGATTACCTTAGGCGGCAGCGTTGTAACAGGTCAAAGATCTTGGAAAGCATTTAGCAAACAACTGAAATAACAACAACAATCATAAAGGCGGCTATATTCGCTCGAGCAAATAACACACACATACACACAAACAAAAGAAGGGCTAGAATGAATTTCTTATACTGGGGATATAGAGTACATTTTCTGGACGGGAAAATATTGCTTACTTTTTGTGAAAAGCATTTGGTTCGGAAGTAACTAAATTATGACTAGTTTAAAAATTATATATTCCAACACACTTATTTCTTCGTGTCTATTCCAATTTGTAGGTCTCTGGGTCCCTAAAAGTGGTAACTGAAAAATAAAGGGTTATCCATTTCGAGGTTATCCACTTTTTAAAGAAAAAACATAGAGACTTCACATTTAATTCGAAAGAGTATTGGAAAACTTCGGATCTTTTTGGAACTTGTCAAGAACCCATAGAGCGAACCGATGTCGTTTGGGAAGGTCGATCGGCTTCAGTATTTTATACGCTTTCAAAATAAGATCTCGACTACTCCTCTAACTAAATTAGTATTTTTGACACAACAAAGACATCTGCGACATCTGAAAAGGCTCTTACAAGTAAAAAAAAACTTAAACCAGTTATAATTTTAAAATCACCACAAATGCACCAGTTAATAATCAACAATTCCTCCACAAACCTTTTCTCAAACTTCTATTTCTTCAACATTCAAGCAACCATAGAATTTACCCTCACTTACAGCACGACTATGAAGTCAAAGCAGCACCAATGTATACTATGATCGTTTGCTATTCGCTTTTCTTGCATCCACTGCTATTCTTTCCTGCTCTCTAGACAGCGCATGCGCGTCGCTCATTTCTCCAGCATACTCGTAAAGCTTTGTAAACTTGTTGTTTAGCTTGTTGTTGTGTTTGTTTATGCTTGTGTTGTAGCATACTGTTGAGTCTTGCTTTTGCTATTTATGCTGCTGCTTTTGTTGTATCTTTTCGTCGCCTATCATCTATTCCACCAGCTATGATTGTTCTTTCCGTTTTCCGCTTGGCATTAAGAATCCAGTTTTTACTATTAGTTCGTTTTGGGTTTTCTTCTCCAGCTTTTCTCTATATCATTGCTTATTGATTTTGCGCTGAAACCAATATACAGCAATATATATTTACTTATGTATAGTATAATGTACAAAGCACATCTGAAAGTATGTGCGTGAGTTAGTGCAAGTGTGAGTTTGGTTGTGCGATTCTAGGTGCCTCTAGCATGAAGGTATCAATTAACATTTTTGTGGTCAGTTTGAGGTAAATATTCTTTTTCATATTGATATTTATGCAATAGAATCGCAGTGAGCTTCAAATAAATATTGTATAGATCTATAGAATAATTATGAGAAATTTTGCAATAAGATTTGAAAATATATATAATATTATATAAATTTTTAATAAATAAAATTCTTAAATAAACCATTATCTTAACCCATACTCAAATATTTGAACGATTTGGACTCTTATCTGCATAAGAATGGTTAGCTCATCATGCGGTATAACAGATTATGTAGATTAGACTAAGAAGCCCGTGTTAAAAATTTCACTCAATTACTACTTCGCAACTTTTAGAAGTTGTCGACTGGTTAAACTTCCATTTACTTAAACTTCATTTACCTTTAATGAAATAAGATAACAGAAAGATCTTTTAAAAAATTATGGTGGAACATTTGGGTAGAACTAAAAGTGAAGATATTGGACACTCTGTCGATATGGATTGAATAGTGGAATTAGAACAAAAAACCTGTTTAGGAAGACGGCGAAGAAATAGTTCAAGAAACAGCGGCAAGCAAGAAAGACACCCAACTACCTTGCCTTCATTTTATTTAATTTTGGTGGTAAAAATCATAAGCAGATTAGTATTTGAAATTAATGTTATTAGAAAATATTTATACGCAGTCTTCATCATGTTTCAAAGTGGCTTAGCTTCCTTGTTGGCAAATATGATTGATTACTTGTATAAACAAAGCTACATAATTTGTAAATGTTGAATGAAATAACATGCGAATGCGAAATATAAGCAGAATATTCATGACATGAAAAAAGATCAAGTTTTTAAGTATAAAAAAATACATTGCGCCCAAAAAGTACCCGGCAACTGTAAATAAAACGCAAAATATTTAATTCTTTATTAATTTTTCTTCGTCGTCTTCCAAGTAATCTCCACAAGATGTAGAACACTGATGCCAACGATTTTTTCAGTCCTCGAAACGCTTTTCATAAGCACTTTTTGGGATGACCTTCAGCTACTTCAGCAAATTTAGCTTTATTTATTTATTTTTATTTATTCGATCGACTGAAAACGGGTGCCATGAAGCGGCACTTTCAGTTTGAGGAACAAAAAAAATCGCAAGCAGGCAAATCTGGTGAATGCGGTGGGTGATTGATAGTATTCATTGCGTTTTTGGACAATGAGTCCTTTTTACAATACTTTCTTTTTTTTAAATTCAGCTTAATCGGGACGTGTTGAGAAAGAACGCATTTTATACCAAAAATACCCAACAAAATCAATGACGAGAGATGTCGTAACGTCTTGCCATCTCTGTAACACTTGATTGACGATTTTAATGCACCATATCGTTCACTTTTTAATATTTTCATAAGTTGGGGAAGGTAGTCTAGAACGAAACTTGTTTTCAATGATCTTTCCACCATCTCTGAAGACTTTGTACCAATCGTAGGCTTATTTTTTGAATCATCGAAAAACTTTTCCAACATTCGCAACGATTCCGCACACGCAATTTGGTTAGAAATACAAAATTTTGATATATAATGCTTAAAATACGTTGATTTCTCAAGAACATTACAAAGAAAGTAGAAAGTCTACAAATTATTGACATTTTTATGCAGAAATGAAATCAATCATTAAATACTGAGAATATGCAAATACATTTTTTAATTTCTACATTAGCTGCTTCGGCAAAATGTGCGACAAGCTCACGTATTTCACTTTTTATTTACAAACACTTTGAGTTAATAAAATTTATTTGCTTGTTTTGCATTCCAAAGCAATTACTGGGCATATCTTCATAGCGTTGATTTGCATATGTATGTGATTACAAGCATTTATCTGCACCTGCAAGCTGCCAATTTGATTTGTTTTATGACAGTTGATAGCTTTCACTGCGCGCACGGGCTTAAACGACACTGAGCATGGCTGAGATGTTGCTGATTTGTATTAACGCGGGTTATTCGTTTGGTAATTTCTAATAAAATTTTTCAGCATTCCAGCATAAACGCTTTTTCATATATTCTCTGCATATATGTATATGTATATAAATATAAGGACTGGCAAACAAGCTAAACTCAATGGAGTTTAAATTTCAGCCTTGCCAGACGCACATGTATTCACCAGCTTTGCGCGCACCATTGATGTTATGTCATGCGATAAATAATAATATTTATTTCGGTTTGTATACCCATATAAATGGTATCAATTTCGATTTCATTGATTTCCTGCCAAACAAAACCGCTTACAGACACACAAGCGTGTTTAATTACAAACGGCGACTATGAATGTCGTGCGTCATTTTTGCTATAACTGAAGTGTACTGCAAGCCAATAATGATATAGCGCAGTCACTCATTCTTTGTTAGCCGATTTAATTACAAATTATGGAAAAATAAAAATAAATATTAACCTTTCAATGGAGGATGTTATTTATATACAAGGGTTGTTAATATAACTATGTTATGTGCTTAATTGTTTTATTGAAGAAAAACTTGAAACAAAAGGCATTGAAAGGTTATTTGCTTACATCTTTGTGAATTAGATTTGATTTTGCTACTTAAAAATCGACGATTAACAGTCAGAGATCTTAACGGATGGATCAATAAAAACCTTAAGAAAAAATTAAAATACGATCGGTTCCAAAACCACCCAATTTTTTCGAAAAAACAGTATCACGTTTACGTCTGTGAAACAATGCTTTCCGACTACTAAGACATCATGAAACTTATTATTACTGGCGATTAGTCTTGGGTCTATGTTAACGACCCGGAAACAGACGATCAGTCGGCCGAATATCGTGGCACAGGTAAGCCGAAGACAAAAAACTAAGTCAAAGCAGGCCCAAAATCGAGGTTATGTTTTCTTCGATTTTCGAGGTGTGGTGCACTCCGAATTCCTTCCGACCAGCCAAACTGATAAGAAGAAATAATATTTGAGTGTTATGCGTCGTTTGTGCGAATCTATTGCTAAACGAAATGGGAATTATGGGCCGACAACTCTTGGCTTTGCACCATGATAATACACCGTCGCATACTGCATTGATTCTTCGTGAGTTTTTCGCCAAATTTTCAACCAATATCGTGGTTCGATAACCGTATTCACCTTACTTAGCTCCTTGTGACTTCTGGATATTTAGGAACTGAAACGCCGCTTCAGGAAAACCATTTTGAGTCTGTTGAAGGCATTAAATGAGAATCGCATTGAAGATAAAGTGTCCGAAAATTGGCTTTAGTAACTATTTAGAGTATTGAGAAATCGTTAATAACACAAATGTATTGGCACCAAAAGGCATTACTTTGAGGAGGACGACATAGATTTTGAAGAATAAATTAAGAATTTTACAATTATGAACAAAGTCTTGCTATTTTTTGCCCATATCAGTATTATAAGCTAAAATCGAAATTTTGAATGAAACTAATATAAATATTTTGAAAAGCAGAAAATATAATAATAAAAATATACATTTATCCGCGAAAAAATTGCCATTTTTGATTGATTGACTCAGTGCACATCCGTCCAGTGCATTTAGTCATACACAACAACCTTAAGAGTAATGCATGCTGTAATTACTGCAAATTACATAATTGAAAACTTGGTGAAAAATTAAAAAAAGATTATGTCATGGATATAAATATCGCATAAATAGCTAAATAGCTTACTCACGTTTTCTCAGAAGGAAAGGAGAAGGAAGCAATGAAATAATAAATGCTGACAGTCATTTATTCAATGAAATGAGGAAAATATACAACAATATTTAATGACTTGACCAACATTGAAAGGAAAAATGCGAGATTTTCGAAGAGTAACGGTACTCATAAACTTGTCACAAAAGGTGAAGAGTCTTAAGTGCCATCGAATAATTTCGTTAATCTCATGGTAGACATCAAAAAAGGGGAACATGTCTAATTTTATATGTGTTTTCGTAAAATATACGCGTGCGCGCCAAAAACTATGCTAAATAAGTATTGAAGGCTTATACATATTTATCCGCGAAAGTTCTGCTAAATTAGTCTAGAGAACTTATGTATATTTTTCCCCGACAGTGAATGTGATTATGTTTATTTCGGATAAGTTAAATATATCCAAGTTCAACATTACAATTGTTGCCTACATGTAGGAGCAAAATGGAAAAATTTATTAAAACGAGGCGCAGACAGCATTAGCGTCAATAAACGCAGTGAAATATGATTTTAATATTTTTACAGAAAATTTACAAAATTATACCTTAACACAATGACTTTAAGCAACAGTAGAATCTTTATACGGATTTTTTTAAAAATTACTTTTTTTTTATTTTTTAGTTTTTTGTTTGGCAAATTCAAGGTTATGCGTACTTACTAAGTCTACTTAAAACTCATTAACATATTTGTAAATACACAGAGTGATAGAAAAAAATTAAAATATTTATATGGAACGTGTGATATTGAATTTGGCGCTCACGTAGCCACTTCTGTATATAAGGAGATACATACTTAGTACGCAAATATTGTATAAAATCGTGCACCCAAAAAGGTTATACTCGCACGCGAATGTCATGGACGAAGCGCATCAGCTTGTTTATACTACATAGACACCATATATTGCCGATTTGGCTTTACTCGGCTCACTATGTCACAGCGCATTATGTTATGGGAGGATTACGTTCGCTTGCAGCGTGTAGTCAACCGTGAGAGGAGTAAATTTTAAAACAAAAACACCACAAATTTGGTGCTGCTCAACCAATGCCATTCACCTAAATCTGCGCGGTGAATAGGTGAATAATTTACATACATACTCGTATGTATATACAGACTTGTATACAATTTTTACCAGCTTAACGCTTCCTCAAAACACAATTATGCTGTCGTCAAACGGGAATTCGCGTCTCTGTGTGCTCGCGTGTGAGTGTATTTGCATGACAGTACCACTTTCACGACTCAAATCCGACAGCACATCGAGTTCCACTTAGCGCAGCAGATACTTTCCATTCAACACTTGCTGCAAAATTCCATGTAAAAAAGAAATCAGTAAAAAAAATTCAGGGCTTTGATGACAGCGACACGACGAGTGCGGCATTTCGTCAGCAATGATTGTTGATGTATACTTATACATATGTAGTTATAAGTAGTATACATATGTATATACTTAAGATATGGTAAATTTCAATGCAAGCGGTAAATTGTTTTTTTTTTCATACGTAGAATAAATTTGGAGTACCAGCTTATAAAACTCTTGGTTTATTCTATCCAAAAAAGTATTAATTTTATTTTATTTTTAAAAATCTGAATATTGCTCTCAGGTGGTCCATGCGTTGAGTCCAATTTTCGATGACTCGTTCGACCATTTCGACTGGTAACTGACGAATGAAACGCGTGATGCTATGCTCCAAGGCCTGAATTAAAGCGGGATTGTCCGCATAGACTTAAGACCTTACATTTATCCACAGGAAGAATCTTAACATTTTGATATCACATGATCTTGGTGGCCAATTGAGCGACCTTTCTCTCAATAAATCTATTGACTGACGCCTAGATCACAAGCATTAATTTTGAAGAAAAAATGGTCCGACGGTTATACCGGTCCACACCCCAGACCAAGCCGTGTTTTTTCTGGATGAAATGATAGCTCTTGTATATCTTCAAGTTGCTCTTCGTCGCAAATATGGTAATTTTTCCTGTTTACATACCCATTGAACCAGAAATAGGCCTCATCGCTGAACAAAACTTGGCTCGAAAACGACGGATCTTCTTGAAACTTTTCAAGAGCTCATATAGCGAAACGATGTCGCTTGGGAAAGCAGAGCGGCTTTAGACACAATCCGTAATTTGTTTGCTTTTAATTAAAGGTTTTTTTCACATTTTTACACTAGACTCTTTTTACACTTCGAGAAATATCTTTATAATAATCTTTTTTTCATTAATTATTTTTCAAACGATATTTGAATGTTAAGAAGCACATTTGGAAGTACAAATCTTTCTTCGTTCTCAATTCTCTGAAATTCTGGGAATAGTTTAGATATTTTTTAGTATTCTTCATCTCTAATTTTCACCAATTCTGAGAACAGTCCATTTCAAGCGAAAATTAGTTTTACAGTAAACTTTACACTTACCTTAACAGTTCTTGGCACATAAAGCGCCTAATAAGCATTGTCTCAAAAACCAAATAAACCAAAAAATTAATCATTCCAAAGCTTTTAATTACTTCTAAGCTTAATGACTAGCTAATAAATTGATTTTAAATAAAGCGAAAGACTTCAGGCACCAACTCGTTGCTAGCGTATCGTCTCTCTGAAGCAATGAAATCAACCATCGTTACAGCGACACACACACACATCCAAACCAGTGCTTGAAACAGTAGTTAATGAAGCGTTTGCTGGTTTCGCATTGACAGCCGGCAATACTTGTGCTAGTGGCGATCGTATCTTAAGCACGTCAGTAGATATTCTAGCGCACTTAACGGTTTAGCGGTGGCAGGAGGTGTGGACGCCGTTGTGAGTTGCTACGATCCGACGTTGAGCACTGATTGCTGATTACTGATTATGGTTTGGTTCTTTGTTCCAATTTTTATTTATTTAATACTGCTTTTGCGACTTTGTTATTTAATTTATTTTATTTTTCTAAGCATTCTTGCTTACATTGAACCGTTATGAGGCTTGACAACGGGATTTTGTGGTATTTTTGTTATGAAAACCGCAACAACAAATACTTATTGTTCAATGAAAACTAAATGTTGCTAGTTTGGGTACGATTATAAAGCTATTATAATATGAATTTGCAAGTAGTATGCTTAACTTTTGTTAGGGAATGCAAATTTTATTTCGTTAAAGTTTGTTTGGTATTTTTAAAGCCTCATGTAATATTCTTTCATATTCTTTTCAAATATTCTTTCATATGGTGGTAAGCAAAAATCTAGCTTAGATCTTAATATGAATGTAATTTGCTCGAGTTCTATAATTCTAATTCAAATTCCACTACTTTGTGTAGGCATAGATATCACTCTTTTATATGTATGAGTTTGTAGATAATTAAATATGTGCAAGAGTTTATATTTATTTGATAAAAGTGCTAATTTTGCTTTATTGAGTTAATAATACCAATATGATTTTTTATTAATGCGCCTAATTGTATACTTCACTACTTTTTATATATATTAGGAGAATATATTGCATACATTTAGGAGCATACGAAAAAAAAATTAGATTTGTAAAATATATATCGTATTAAACCACATATATTTCCATTTGCCGAATTCCAATTGCTTCTCCTTCAGATTTGACCGCATTCCAATACCGTTCAATACACTCAACCACCAAACTATTGCAAATATTTATTTTAATTATTTAGCACTAATAATGACAAAATTAATTGCTGATGCCGATAACAGTTATATCATTGATTGGTAATCAAATATGAGCAGCGATTCGTTCTCGTTATTTTTCTTTAAATTACTTTATGTCTTTAAGCTGCGCTACTTTAGGTTGCCCAGACAGGTTTGCCTTGATTTTTGCGCAAGCTTTCGAAATAATTTAGTACCAAACTACTGCTAATGCAAGGAAATAATTACAAAAAAAGAAATAATTACAAAAAAAGTGATTAATAAAGTAGCCAGCTTTTAAAACTTCATAACACCTCTATAAATATGGCATTTTCAAGCAGCTGTGCAATAAACCTGTGGCAAGCGCATACTCAAACAATTTTATCATTTATTTTATGATTGAAGGTACTTAATACTAAAGACACACACACATACCCAAGCATGAAATAAATATTAAAAAGGAAACATTAATAGCCAAAGCAAAGCAAATACAATTTTCTAGACATATTTAAAGCTGAATCACATGCTCGTTGGTACATGCATACATACAAACGCACATATACATATACACATGACATTTAATATGACCGGTTTGCATTTAATCAATGACTGCGCCGGATATGTGATGCAAGTGTGTTACTATGGTTTATCGAATAACCGCAAAAAATTTACTCACGCCATTAAACTGGAAATTGGCGTAAAAAAAAAAATAATTCAAAAATCATAAAAAAATTCAAAATTAAAAAAAAAAAATTTTTAATTCGCAAAAAATGTTAAAAGCGGTTTGTTTACTCGTATTTTTTAAATTTCTAAATGCAGATTTGCTTTAAACGTTGAATTTAATTTCCTTTTTTATTTGAATATTTCAAGCATTTTGCTTCCCTTTGCTATAATTAATACACATATACTTATAGATACATACATATATATCACGTGTGTACCTGTGTGTTGTTAGCTGTCAACGCCTTACAAAGTTTACTGATACTTGATATATTTGATAGACATTTGTAAGTACAGTTGTCCAAATATGAGCGCAACTCTTGTCGACGAATGAGTAATTGCAGACATACATGCTATATATGTACAATTATTTAGGTGTGAAAATGTGTTTATTAGTGTACTATGCTCATATAAATGTTTTTTACATATTTACCTGTTCACATGCATACTTGAAACGAATGCGCAGTGCTTGAGTTGGCATCGATTCAAAAGACTTAAGCAGCGAACTCAATGAGCAATGAAGTCATTCACTGTTCAAGTAATCATTTTACAACGGATTTCGAAAGAAAAATATATTAAAAATAAATAAAAAATATTAAAAATGAAAACAAGTTGCTTACTTAATAAAATAAATGGTAGATTTTATCAATGATAAAGAATGCTGAATCGACATTTTTTTCATATTCTGTTTGTTGAATTTGAAAATAAAGTTTTTTTCTTAAATTTTACCATAATACTTAAATAAATAGCATACGTTTTGAATAAACATAGTTTTTAATTTTTTTTTTTTAATATTTTTAATTTTGGTTAGTATTTCTTCATTTTTTATATTTCTTTTCCTTGCTACTAAGAGCCTTATATAGCCTGTTGGGCATATGTACATATGTATATATTACAACATATCGCTATATTCGTTGTATTTTCTTATAAATCTCAAGTTACTATAAAAGGCCTTTTTGTTCATTTCCAACAAAGAAGTAAGTATATATTTTCAACACCTTAGGTTAGATTAGTTTAATCGCGTCAGCCAATAATCCATGCACAGACCAGTTTGGTCTTTTGTGATACCAGATGGAGTTAAGTTGCCAAGTCCAAGAATATTCATCGTTTAGGATGCCTGTGCTTGACGCGAATTTTAATAGACTCTGCGGCCTCACTATCGATACCTCCACCAGTGTATCATACTGTGGATACCCCAGCTGCTAACAACGTAATTTGCCAATGCATGACAAGTGCACAAGAGATGCTCTATTGTTTCCCTGATTGCATTAGACATTTTCTACAGTCTTCTCGATCTGTCAGCTCCATCCTGCGACCGTGTGTCGCCACGTGACCAGTTAGTATTCCCATCATGTTACTACAGTCTCTCCTACCGAGTGCCAATAGGAATTTTGTGTACTTGTTGATACGTTGATAGATTTCGCCACGCTTAACACCCTCAGGTAACTAGTTGGCACGTCCGGATTCTATTTTTGTAGCAGGAGCAGAGCATGTTTCGGGTCCACCATGCGAGCTATGGTTACCTTCGTTTTGGGCATCGATGGAATACTGCTGTGATCTACCATCTTCAGTTTCACTCCTTCTCACAGGTTTGAAAGTGTTCTGACCGCTTCCTTACCCATTTTAGCTTCGGGTCGTCGTTGCTTTTTAAGATATTGGCTCCGCTATGCCAACCTGCTCCATCAAATGACAGCAAAGGTGCGCTCGGTTCGGCGTTTTCGAAAAGAGGGCTTCAAATATACTCATTTCCACCGCTCCTGTGACATTTGTCCCAGCGGGTTACTGCGGTCTATGAGCGCGACAGTCAAATACCGTTTCGCAATCTCATTGGTCGCCGCCGCTGCTTTGGACGTTGTCGGTTCATTGTTCGCGTGCTTAACGCCTAGCTTCCCGCCTACGTCTTTGTATTTCCTCTTTTTCGAGGCTGCCTTTTGTTAGCTCTCCGGCGAACGCTGCTTCTTTCCCGCAATATGCTTCTCAACGCCATGACCATATGCTGTATCCGAGGCATTACACCAATTACAAGTGGCGAAGTGTACCCGGCCGTTCTTCACTTTCTCTCTGGCCCAAGCCAGCCGTTTCACCTCTTCTTTTTTCAGGCTAGACTTGCCTTCGAGGCGGCACATTAAAAAAACTGTTGGTTCTCAGTAAATCTAAATATGTATGAAATTTATATAATGATTTTATTGATCCCGTAGTCGTTCGCCACGGGGGACCTCCGCCAAAATTCGTCGGGTGGTGAGGAAGTAATTTTTGTATAAAATTCTCTCAAAGCCAAAACTCAACAATTGTTATTATAACAACAGATGAAAAAAGCAAAGTAAAAAAAAAAAGACTAGTAAAAATTATGATTTTTGAAAAATATGATTTTTGACAAAATGGGGCTTTCCAAAAAATTCGGTTTTTAGTCAAAAAAAAAAATTCAGAGTGGCTTAAAAATGGTATTTATTATTAAAAATATTTTCCCTTGAATCATTATCTGACAAAAACATCCAAACAGGTCGTACGGATACTTTAAATCGATCGGTAAAATCGGAAAAATTTTTTAATCTGTTCATCAACCACGAAAGCGACCATAGAAAAAGGAGTTTAAAGCAGAGCAGATTAAAAAATTTCTTAAAATATCTTCAACTACACATGCTAACGATTAATAGAGAACTATAGTATAACTCCTTCAACAAAAAAAAAAGAAACCTAACCTAACTTTCTTTAACTAAAATTTAAAAAAATTACTGTTGAAGATTACATTCCATATTAATGCAACCACACAGGGTTTTCATGCGTTTCAATGCTTTCAATTCTATCAAATCAGGCATAACTAAGCCTTTGAGCTTTGTCTTGATTTAAGTGGTTCGGTTGATTTGATTGAATTTTCTCCACGATTCACAAAGAGCATAACAATTAGTTCGAAATAACCGTAAACAATGAAATTAATGCACACTTTACAACAACGCGTGTTGACTCTTTACGCACCCAGCTAAGTGCGTGTACAAATGGGCTGTCTGCAGATAATGTTGCACCGGCGCAGTGCGTGCACACTAACTTCGTCTCATTGCCACTTAAGTTCTTTTTCATTGGATTTCAATTGAATTAGCATAGCAGAGTGTGTGAAAGCAAGTAAACATGGAAAGTAGCAAAAAAATTCCTAAATATGTAACCTACAATAGCTGAGGCGTGAGCGCATGCGTTGCGGTCGCGTGCGTGACGCCGCACATACGCAAACAAGCCCACGAGTGGAAGTCAGGCAAAATTGAAATTCGTTTGAGGAATAAATTCAAACATTGCTACAAATACACTTTGTAGCTTTGACACAATGACAGCATTGACAAACACACACATACAATCACAGACATACTCGTATACACATACGCAGTCGCAGATACTCATGCTTGAATGTTAATTTAAGAATGGCACAAGAAGTCTGCACGCAGCGCCTCGAAAGCGCAACAAATTCATTTACCAACACACACACACATACAAATACAAATACACTATCCCCCTTGCACTTAACTCGAGCACTTTCATGGCATTCAACACGCATTGTTATAGTTCCCGCGGCGGCCTCTTAGCCAACTTCTGCGCTATGCTTTTCTCATCGGCGCAAGACAGCACCTTCGACGGCTTGCCACTTTGCCGCGCTGCGCATAAATTTACCGTTAAATTTATGTCATTCAACTTGTGAATTAGCAACTTTCCGCCACTGCGCCGTCGCACCGCTTCCAAGCCGACGCTCATGTTGTGACCGCATGACAGCTGACGGCCCATTGGCTGAGTGAGTGAATGCCTATGAATGTGTGTGCGCCGTAGTAATTACGTGGCTGTGTGTGTTGCGGGGTATTACGAGTCCACCAGCATAGTTGTTGCTGTTCGGCGCGGCGTTTACTTGCCACACACAAACGCGTGCTCATGCTTTGGCCATTACATCTTTCATTATCTCTCGCCAAACGACCGTGGGTGGGAACCGGCAAGAAGCCAGCAGCAAATGTATACTTTCGTGATCATGCGAGTACTCAAATGTGCTCAAGCGTGCGTGTGTGTGTAAGCACTTTTGCATAGATATATGTAAGTGAATTCACCGTTGGCATGACTGTCAATAGATAAAGCCAAATTGTTGCTGTTGCTATTGCTACTCAATTGAGGTGATAGACTCTGCGCCAAAACAAAGCCGCCTGCTAAAGTCACTGGAAAATTTAACAAAAAATTCTCGCCAACAAAGCAAAAAGAACGCTTGCTGAAATTCAATTCGCTAAGCATATGAATAGGCAAGTTTTCTTTTGTTGTTGATATTTTTTTTTTTGTTGTTATTTTTTACATTTTTTTCTTCCAGCTATGTTGGCTGAAATTTATGTGTGCTTTGTGGAATTTGTGTCATTCGAATTTTGCCAATTTGCTTTTTCGTATTTTTTTTACCTCAGTCTGGCGATTTCTAATATATGCATATACTATTTTTACATACATACATGCATGCCTCCGTCTAACCCATGCAAGCTTAGCAGTACGTGCCGCGCAAATTACATGAAGAAACTGCAAGTTAGATGCTGGCGAAAATTACTTGGCTGCTGCAGCTGCAAGCCCTGTAAATAGTAGACAAATGTAAAAAATTTGCATGTGGAAATATTTAAGCGCTTTCATGTATGCAGATGTGGAAAAGTGACTTATAAACATACAAACATGTGTATACATATACACAAGGTACATATAGTAAAAGGTTGGGAGCCAAAAGAATGTAGTGAGATACAATTATTATTGTGAACAAATTTTTTCAACGATAGGAATTTCAAAGGTGCGATGCAGAATTTCTTGAAGAATTTATGAAAGTACATAGTCTTTTCATTTTTAAGCTTTCTGCATTCCAAATTACAGCAAAAATTGTCTATAGGTTAGGTTAGTTTAATCTGGTAGGCTAATAACTACAGATAGATCAGTTTTGGTCCTTTGAGATACCATATGGAGTTCAGTTACTAAAACCAAGAGGAGTAGTCATCTTTCAGGATGCCTGCGTTTGACGCGAATTTTAACAGACTCTGTGGATTCACTATCCATAACTTCTCCAGTATATCATACAGTGGGGACTCCAAATGCTTATAACGTAGTCTTGCCAATACGGAACAAGTGCACAAGAAATCCTCCATTATTTCCCTGGTGCTTTGTTTTATACATTTCCTGCAGTCTTCTCGATCTGTCAACCCCATTTGGCGGGTGCGTGCTGCGACTAGACAGTTAATATTCCGATTATGTTCCAACAGTCTCTTCTATCGAGTTCCAATAGGAATTTTGTATACTTCCGATATATTTTTTTTGAACATGTTTTTTCAAGTTTTGCACCCAGGTAGCTCGTTCCATCGGATTTTGATTTTCTTTACCAAGCTCCTTTGGAGATCGTCGTATAGATAATCATGGCTTTTCCAATGTTGATCACATTTTTTGATGTTGCCCGTATACCATTCTCGGCAATCGCGTCCACTATTTCATTGTCCTTGATGCCTTCGTGATTTGGCACCCAGTAGAAGTATAGTCGCTTGCTTCTGGTACACTCTCCATGGCTGAGCTGCTTCTCAACACTTCTGACCGATATGCGATATGATGCTTAAATTGCTGCTTGACTTTCTGCGTAGATGTTGACTCTGGAATTGTCTGCAGGTGCATTAGAAGCCAGCTCCGCTGCTTTCCTAATAAAGACCTCAGTTTGAAATATACAGCAGTGGTCCGAAAACTTACAACGCCTAACTCTGCACAGTATATTCCCGCACTAACTTCATCATCCATTTCTTTCTATGGTTACTTTGAAGAAGGTTCAGGTCCCAGTTGAAAAATCATGTAGTCGGTGTTTACCGCCATTACCAATCGACCTTTGCGAGAAGGTTCTATATGAAAATTCTCCTGCAGCTAGTAGTCGCCCCGTCGATTTTCTGCGCAATTTTCAGCCAAGAGGTCTATAGGTGGTTCAATGCCAGTTGAAGAGCCGCCATCAGGGTCTTGAACCCTTTCCATTGACTTCCGGTAAATTGAATAATTAAAATGTATTCAAAGTTTTAAAATGAATTAAAAATATAGAATAAATAATAATAAAAATTTATAGTTTCACCTCTTTATTTGCTATCTTTGGCAAATATTTGAGAAAGGGTGTCAATTCGATGGCTCTTTAGAATACTGTATTCCTTTTTTATACCAGCAATACATTCAAAAGCTACCTTCCTATAGTTTGAAGAGAGAAAATCGCTCTGAGAACAAAAAATATCAAACCATGCGAAATCATATGTATGAGATTTATGCATTATCTCATAACACAAGAAGCTGTAATTTTGTTAAAAAAAACCTCAAATGAATTTTTCATAAATTCAAATGCACTGCTGTGAAGAAGCTTCATTAGTCATTGAATTGTGAATTGCATGCAAATATGCTCAAATACATACTTACATACGTAACCTTACTGTGAGCGTAGCACGCCAACGCATACCGAAGTGTCTAATCAGCGAAACTTAATTGTAATGCCGCACCAACAAAATGGCAGGCGACAATTCTGAAAGTGAGACCGCACCTAAAACTACAAGTATGACAAATATGAGAGAGAAACCCCAATGCTGGATGAAGTCAGACAAACATGAAAATTACACACACACATGAAAAAATTTATAAATGAAATATGCGTAAATAGACAAACATATAATTAGTGAATTATAATTACGTTCATACAAATATTTGCAGATATGTGTCTAATGTTTGCTTCTTTCGATTTCGAAATGCCGTAAAATAAATTAGCGGTTTTGGAAAAATTTGTATATATAAAAAGCATATTTACAGCATATAATATATGCAAATCTGGTTATTAATGTAAATAGAAGCTAAATAGTCAAGGTAATTTGCCGTTAAGTGCCATTGCCGTTACATACATGCACACCAAACATACATACACACATACATATACCTACACTTGTTGGTTCATGCTTGTATGCATACGTGTGTGTTTCGGGTGCTTATTAAAGCGTTTAAAACATCGGTACTATAACAAAGTCATTTAATTGCGCAAAGCCAACCCAGCGACACATATCAGAGATCAAATTTAATACTTTGTTAAACAAATGCGACCGACCTTCAGCGTGCTGAACTAGAGCTGTTGAAATTATATTTCAACACATTCTTCATGCTACTAGCATATATTTAACAATGTGTATATATATGTTTGTATATAAATATATATGTATATATAGGCATTTGTTTGTGTATGTGCTTATATTTAGCTAATTAAATTGAATCTGAACCAAAAATGCATTTTAAATATTTTTGTTTATTTTTTTTTATTGTAGTATGTGCCTTCAAGTGTGTAAATTTTATGGAACATTTCTTTCGTTCATACGCACTTGCTGACACGTACTGCTTTGTTGTTCGTTTAGTTATTATTATTATTATGTTTAATTTTCTTGACATTGACTTTGTGCTCTTTAAGTGCACACAATTAATAGCAAAATATTTGCTTGCTTTTATTAAAAAAATAATTTTAAAAAGATGTGTACCTTAGCTAACCCAAATAGTATTAAAAACCTTCTTGGAATCATTAGCAAATGTTTCCTATTTTATTAAACACACAACACATTCAACTCTACACAAACTCATTCTAACATAAAAACCCTATATTCCATATAAAGGTCAAAAATTGTTCAAGTATTTCCACAAGTAATTAATAATTTATCATAATAAACGCTGCTAATGGACGCATAGGTTATACAGGCCGGCTTTCACGCCATACATACCTACTGGTCTGTAGTAATGCAAGATGGAGATTCAGTTTAATAAGAGGTAAATTCGTCTCACAAGATGTCAACTTTTTTTTCAAACTTTAAGATCGACTTCATGTCTGTGTTTCATACTTCGTCCAGTCCTTTGAACTTCGAAGCTAATAGATACTTGAGTCGAGTTTTAGACAGTGCTGGACAAAGTCATAGGAGGTATTCTACAGGCACATAAGTAGCCCCATATTATATGTGTGTGCATAAAATTGTATTTATAATAACTAACTTCTCACTCAAATGATGACAGCGCGCTTTGAAGCATGTAAGGCGCCAAGCAGTACTCACCATGAGGTGGTAATGGGCTTGTACCTGCAATGCAAGTGGCTGTAAAAAAATGGAATTTCCAACTTTCTTTCGTACATTTTTTTCTCTTTTGTATTGAACATTTTAATTGTTTTGATCAACGCTTAGAGAGTATTGATTACTGTTATCTAACTATTTTGAGAATGAAATGAAGTTATAGAGCCTTAAGGCTACGCTCATTTTATATGCTATTTAAAAACCAGAAGTGAAGAATATGACTTGGTTAGTTAGAAAAATAATGAGTTACCTAATGTTGCAGCACTATCCGGACTATTCTTCATCTTTTGGTAATTTTTTATTTTCGCTGAAAATTTTCATTAAAGCAATGCTTTATTGACACACGAAATGCTTTATGACCCATTTTTTTTTTTAACTAACACAAGTTGCTTCACAAAAATGCTATATCTCATTTACTAATAGTTATAATCTAAACTAACAGAAATCATATAGATGGTAGTAGTAGTATTATCTATGTATCAGCCACAGTGAAGCGTGGACGGGTCCTCTAGTATTAAATATTTCTTAGAAGAAAAATATTTATTGAGGGGTTTATTCTTCAAAAGAGAACCAAAAAAGCAGTAGATTGTTGCATTGAAAGTCACCCATCTTAGATAAAGAAAGCATCGAATTATTTTGTTGTTATCTATCAAAGATAATTACATTAAATCGTCTGCTATTTATTTTTCTAAGTTACAACATCAAGGAGAGAAACAAAGTGTAAGTTATCTTAAGTTGTAAACGACGTAACGGCCCACCTCTAGGACCCTCGCATTGCACATTATACTGAGGAATAAATCCATATATGTTATATTCCTCGCATAGTAGACATGACAAATCCTCAACTATTCTTTTGATGAATAAAAAGTTTTTGAAATCATTTTAAGCCACCTTAAGTGGAGAAATAAGGTTATGATAGCACTTTCTGAATGTTTTTTTTTTGTGGTGTTCGTTGAAAATATACATACGTGAATGTGAACGTGTGAATTTCACTTTTGAAGAAGAGTAAATATATTATATTAGCTATCTTATATTGCGAATCATAATCAGATCACAACTCAGAGTTTTGCATACATTATGGAGACTGCAAGTTTCATCTGAAATCATACAAGGTTGGAATTTACTTCTAAAATTTGTCCTTTTCTATAAGAACTTAAATGCTATTAAAAATTGATCATTGAAGTTTAAAAATTATTTTTTGCCATTATTTCAACATTTTTTTTAACAAAAGAAAGTAACTGCTAATATTCTGAAGCGATTGGCTTGATAATGTTTCAAACTAGTTCCACGTTCAAAAACAAAGTCGTATTGAGAAAAAAATAGTATTTTAGGGTAGGTAGGGCATACGCTACTTACATTAATAACTGAAGGTTTAGAGGCTTTATTTGCAATATACTTTGATAATTTTGTCAACAATTTATAAATTTTGTTGAATCGCCTAACTCTGTTTCCCTCTTAATAGCTGTTAATTGTACATCATAGAGACACCTGTCACAAATAGCAAAATAATCAACCAAATACCTTGCGAAAAGTAAACGTTGATCTCTCTTATTATTATCTCATCATTTAATAGCCACACTTTGATTATAACCCTTTCCAACGGCCACCGAAAACTTTCGTTTACACCTGAAGCGCTTACTTTCACTACATTTGGAGGAGTATACACGCTCCTTCACGTTTTGCGCAAACTTCTTTAATCGGAGAAAATAAGTTACGTTTTTATTTAGTCAAAACTTAATTGTCACAACGTTGTCATGTAAAAATAAAATCAAAAACAAAAAACAAAAAAGTTTTATTAATTCGCTTCCCACGTTCGCTCAGCATTTTCGAACTCCGACCGTATTCCTGTTGTAATGATTCAATCATGCGCCATGAAAAATCCTGACTGATCAGTTTTGGCTCACTCAAGGCTAAATAATAAACGCACGTACAACGAAAACAAAAACAACAAAGCATCAGCCCACTAGCCGCTCTTTGGCAAGGCGCTACAACAACTTGCTTTCTTTGGTCATCAAAAATTTAACACGAATTTAAGCGGACTGAGCCGCGACAGCGAGCCGAGTCGACATACACACACATGCATATAAGGCATACGCGATACACTTGCCACAAACTGCGTGTTGCAACAGCAAATTGCTGTAGGAAGATAAAATGTACAACAACAATTTGAATTTTGCAGCAGCACAACAACAAAAACAACAACTATACATAAAAGTGCAATATAAACTTGCATTACAGCATTCCATGTCAGCGCTGGCAACGATCAAACAACAACAAGATCAGCACCAACAATTGCGATTGCATTTCATTTTGTTTTTGTTTTTGTAAATGCCAATTATTGAAAGTGATTGTTGCGAACAGACAACTAACGTCCAAAAGATATCAGCAATGGGGTCTCACATTTTCGAATTGGGAGGCCGGAGTAAAAAGCGCGTAATTCAAAAAAAAACAAAAACAATAACAACAACAAAAAGCGTGTATAAAGGCGATTGCAGAATTTTCAGCGAGAAAGTGAAATTTTTCATGTCAAAAACGACGTTGTTTCAGGGAAACAAAAAAGGGATGAGCACAAAACGTATGCAATGATTAACCGGCGGAGCCGCAAAACGTACAACAACAAAAAGAGAAAAACACAATGGATGTATTTAAACACAAAACAAAAAACATATTGTGATAACTGTAACAAACATTTAACAATACGAGCTTTTTGCAGCCGACTGCTGCCACAATGGAATGGAGTCCATGCGATGGGTGTGTGTGACTCTCTGTCTGACTGCGTATGCGTGTGTGTGTCTGCATGTGTTGTCTGAACTCGTTGGCGCGCTGTGGCGAGGGTTTATGACTTGGCTTGTACGCAACGATGCCTGACGTTATAAATTTAGCAAATAAATAACATGCTGGCAGCAACAACAATAAATTAGAAGAGACAAAAACAAAACACATGACTCACTTGGACGTGTGCATAATAGAAATGTGGGCATTGTGGGGCAAGCAACTTCTTAACCCGCTTAAAATGGTTTGCATTTTTTAATATCAAAGTATTGCGTGTAAACGCATGTGTACTCAGTAGAAATATAAGGGGAATTTGAGAAACAATAATTAATTATCTCCAACTTATTGCAGAGTATGCGGTTATTTGTTTCAAAAGTGACAATTTTGAAAAAAATGGAATATTCGCTGTTGCTAGATGCTCACCGATCTCCATCTACCACCTGTGGAATAGGTTTCTTTATATTTAAATACATGAATCTGCTAGTTTAAATCTGCATCTAAACGGCTGATGAATTTATTTAGGAAGAGTCAACTATTAAATCACTTTTATTGATTGATTTGATTATGAAATTAAAGAAAACAACTAAGGAAGGTCCAAGTTCGGATGCAACCGAACATTTTATACTCTAATCGAAGCCAAAGAAATACTTTAAGATGTAAAACCAATCATATAGAGTAAAGTCAGCCGGATGTTTGAAAATCCTGATATTTGTTATATAGTTATATATTATAGTTATATATGTTTTCGCTCAAATTTAGCTATTTTAGGCAAAAAGATACACTGTTATGAGTAAAACAAGCTCTATTATTTTCATTGGGATAACTCACATGTTGGCCGATATATGTATGCAGTATAAAGTCATCCCGAAGTTCGAAAATCTTCATATTAGGTATATGGGATCTAAGGAAAGTATTGGTCCTATTCTATCCATTTTTGACATAGAGACATACCATTATAAGGGAAGGATTATCCCCTAATTTCAGTTATATATGTATATCATCAATTGAGCGACATTTTCGATCAAAAGTCAACTATAGGTACCGGGGTCTAAATATTCGGTACCTAGGGGCTTGAGAAGGTTTTATTGGAATTAAACAATTTTTGAACATATGGTGACACACACTAAAGTGCAAAGTTTTATCCCGTTATATTAATTAATTCCTGATTCTTTTACTGGAATCAAGTGGAATTTAAAATTTTGTTATATGGGAAGTAGTCGTTGCTGTTGTCCGATTTTTACAATGGGACATAAAAATATCAAAAAAATGTTAGGTACCAAATTTTGTCGAAATCGGTCAGTAGGGGCCCGAGATATGGGATTTCACCAAAAAGTGGGCGGTGCTACGCCCATCATTCAATTTTCACACCGGCTCTCATAAAGCTTTCGCAATTTTTACGTCTCTGACGTATTTGGTTATTAATTTATTGCGCTTTTAGTAGTTTCGAACGGCACCGTTGTAAGGAGAGTGAACGGGATTCGCATCGGATTTCGTGCATTTTCACGCTATAGGTAGGAGCTTTTGTATTATTCGCGCTAAGCGAATTTGGTTGTTGCAGCTTCTGCGGCTTAGGAGATACTTATATACATTAAACTTATTAGAGGGCGGGGCCACGTCCACTTTTCCAAAATTTTTTCCCACAGATGCCCCTCCAATTTCGCACATCTACAAACTCGAACTTTTTTTGTACTATGAAACTGCATACCAAATTTCATCAAAATATCTCCACTCAAGTTACTCAAGTCTCAAGTCTGGACGGACGGACAGACAGACAATCAACCGTATTTCAACTTTTCTCGTCACTCTGATCATTTATATATATATGTATATAACTTTATATTTGTCTCGATTAGTTTTAGGTGATACGTACAACCGTAAAAAAACTTTAACTTCGGTTCTGTCGAAGCTTTAAGTGCATTTTTTATAGCATGTATGAGCAAATCTGAAGACGGAACCACGTTTGATATAAACTTTCTTCAAGTCCAACTAAAGTAATTAATCTTAATTTTGTCAGTTAGTCGGTCAGTTTTTATGACAGTGATTCGATATTAACTTTACCACTTACCATCAACAAATTTATTTCTAAAATGCTCCGATCTGAAGTCTTGCGTTTTCGCTTTCACAGAAAAAATCAATGTCATTAAAACCAAAAAAATAATTAATGCTGGCATTTGTTTCTCTATAGTTTTTATTCAACTTTTGATAACTGACTTAGAACAATATTTCGAGTACTTAAAGTCTAAACTTAAGAATTTCACTTAACTACATGACGGCTTATTTAAATCGAGCTCATAAACGTTTTTTACATACACACGTATGTAAACTAGCTCACTACGCACTAATCTACATTTCTGCATACGAAAAATTGGTCCAGTCGTAGCGTAATTTAGCCACTCTTGCCGCGCCTTTCACCTTTCCAACAATGCCCAGCCTCAAAACATTTTTCACACATATCCGAAAGTGAGCAGCGAAACATTCACTAAATCCCAACTTTCATTTATGAATTTTCACATTTCCGCTGACTTTCGGTACATAGCATTCACGCGCACACACACATATGTTTATAATTATATGTATATGTACGCAATATATGTATATGAATGGCGAGTGCTGAGTCTGCGCGTTGTCAGAATATCTCTACTCGTAGCAAAGTGCGCGCACATTAAATCAATTCATAAAATCAAGTTTGACCGACATTCCAACACGACGCGTTAGTGAAGATTTCTTGTTTGCTCACAACCTCTGCTGGCATCGAAACCTGTATGTTGTTGTTTGTGTTGGTTTTTTGTTGACCGAGCAGGTGCCAATGAGTTATGCTTACGCTCGTCTCATCAGACAGCAAGCATGCGCAGTTATTTGCGCGTTTACTCGCTACAAGATAGTCGGCGCTAATCTCTTCATAACGAACGAGTTGGGGGGGTTGACTGCGAGACGTGCGGCGCGCGGCGGGCGTTCCGCAGCGCTAAATGTTTCTTGTCATAGACAAATTGCTTTTGTACTCGTCGAAAGTTTAGTTTATTTTAGTTGAATGGCTACATTTTTACTCAATTTATCATCATCAGCAGCGTTACACCATTTGAGAAGATTCTTTTGCCTTGACAGAGCTTTCTAAAGTCGTTTAGTGAATATGTGTGAATGATTGGCGTGTGTGTGCATATGTCAGTTTGTATGTTAAGAGTGTTTATTTACTATATTTTATTTGTGAGTATTTAATTATTATATTTTTTTTCAATCATTTTTGGAAATTAGTAATATTTGCAAAAAAGATAAGCTAAGTGCCAAATGGAAAAATATTAAAATTGAACTTTAGAGATTACTTTAACTTAGTTCAAATTTTCAGTGTGGTAAAATACAAATTTTACAGATAATTTCGTAATGCTACTCTCAAATAAACCATCGTCCCTCTTGGAAAAACACTGGCACAGTCGATTTGAACAAGCTTCTTTTGAGTCGATTTTTCACCAACAAAATTACCATAAACAGGAAGTGATAGTAATTGAGTGGTGCCAGGTTCGGACTAAAATGTAGTTGCATATTAACCTTCCAATCAAGCTCCCGGAGCTTCTGACAAGTCACTAATGGAATACAATTTCTCTGCTATTTTCCAAAACTGACCGCTTCTGTGCGATCGTCCTTCAAACGGTCCAATAGTTGACAGTATAACGTCACATTAAGGGTTTGGTCAAAGAAGAACAGCTCATAGTAATTGATTACCTACCAATTCCACCAAACTTACAGCAAACCTTACTTGACAGTCAATCCTGGCTTGGTCACCGTTAGTGCCGGCTGATCGCGTTGTGGTCAACACCGCTTTCTCGTGACCCACTATATATGTACCACCAGTAGTTTTGCGCGTCAGAAGTGGATCGAGTTTGTTCGAAAGCATCGGTCTTCCTTGTGTGTTCAGCCTTATTTAAGTGGTCCCTAAGAAATTTTGTCTAGTGCCAAAATAACCGAAACGCAATCCACGGAACTTAAATTGCGCATGATTGGTTTTCACAATATCAGGACATAAACACTATTCACATTTTCAGCCGCGTTACTTTTCTTTTCGACTTTATCGACAAAAAATATTCGATGCTATTACGTGTGGAACCCGATTTCTTTTGCATAGTCACTACGGGCACGCTTGCAGAAGTCCAGACGCTGAATCCAATTTTAGACGGTTTTCAAGCATAAGTCGGCCGATACTGCTGCAATTTCATGTTCGATATTGGTACGAAGCTCATCAATCGTCGCTGGCTTATTGGCATAGACTATAGACTTAACGCTCAACAGAAAAAAGTCTAACGACGTAAAATGGCACGAACAAGACGGCCAATTCACTGGGCCATTTCATGAGATAACACGTTCACCAAACTTGGTTTTAAATAAAACGATTGTGACATTCGCTATGTGGTTTATGGCGCCGTCCTGTTGGAACCACATATTGTCCAATTCGGGTCAAAAATATACGGTTATCATTGAGCTGTAGGGATTCCCATTCACAGTAACGTTCCGATCTTGATCATCACGGAAGAAGTACGGCCCAATAACGCCGCCGGCCAATAAACCGCACCAATCCGTAATTTTTTCGGTATGCATTGGTGACTCATGGAGTACGGGTGGATTTATGCCTGACCAATAACTCATATTTTGCTTATTGACGAAGCCGGAAATGAGTCTCATCGCTGAAAATGATTTTTCGATGAAAATCCGGATCATTTTCAAGTTGTTGCTCAGCTTAATTCACGATCATACAACGATTCTGTTGGTCCAGCGGCTTCAGTTCTTGCGTCAATTTGATCTTGTAGAGATGTAGGTCAATATATTTTCGTCACAGAGATGCTCAACGCTTGGGAACGACATGCGACAGACTGATTTGGGTCTTCCTAAATTGATGCGATAGCGGAAGCAATATTCCCGACACTATGAGCACTTCTTTGTCTCACTGGCGCGGAAACATTTTGCACTGTGCCTGTTGATTCAAATTTTTCTACTAGACGCTCAATAGTTGATCTGACAGGACGGTTATGACGACAATATATGTATTGAGCGTAGCGCTCTTAAAGCTGAGGCCACTGACTCGGAATTTTAAATTTTAATAATTTCGTCTCTTTGGTGGATCGTATATCTTTCCATGATGAAACCTTATTGAAGAGAAATGTCAAAAGAGCGGAAAAAATTTGGCGACGTTTGCTATCCCTATCGGTCTACTTTTGTAGCGTCCCTTTTGAAAAACTGTTATAAAATATCGTATTAAATTAAAAATTATAAGCAATTAATTGATAATTATTTATATTACATACTCTTAATTAATTTATATTAAATATGTATGTATGTATGTATTTAAACAAACCTATCCGAAGAGACTCTTCTTAAATTTGTCATGCGAAAAAAGTATGTCAATAGAGCACGAAATGCGTTTCACCAGAAAACTACAGTTGATAAACAATAAACAGTTAGCAATGACCTATGTAATAAAGTAGCAATAAATGAAACTTTGAATGAAAAACAATTTCCAAAGATGGTCATAAAAGTATGTAAACATCAGTTGGGAGCAGAGAAGTGCAATGTGACATTAACCGGACGACACAGTTAGCGATATGCACCAATACATTCAAATTCGAACAACACTCACTGTTAGTCAGCTTATTGAGTATCTTCAAGGAAGTCACAAACATACCTACATACAACCACTTAGAGCCTAACATAATGGACATTACATGATACGCGCTGCATTGCCGTCATTAAAAATGACAATTGCAAACTATTGGTGCAGAAAAAATAAATAAAAATCACAGGCATTACAAAGCAACCACACGCATTTGTTTGCGGCTTTTACCAGTTGCCAGTTGCTTGAGTGCGGTAACAGTATATAATCAAACAAAACGGTTTATTGCAAACGGGTTTGTTTGCCACGCCGCCGTCGTCATTCCAACAAACAATGAGCGCGAATCTAAATTGATGACCAATCGATCGCTTGCACGGTCACTCTGCTGTGCTCTGTTTAACTTCAGCCGTCGTTGGTGATGTTGCGTTGACACACATACACTCATACATATAAATATTCACTTAGACGATGTAGTGGACTTGTGACTCTATTCCTTTTGACTATGCCACCGCGAGTAATAAATGATTTCTTCTTTATGGCTAATTAATTTGTTTGCATTAGTAGCCATTACGTTTAACCAGTACCGTTATGCTGAGTACAGTAATGATTATAGGCTGACATGCATATGCCACTTGTTGCAACCAAGTTTTTGACAGCTCTGACCCATAAAGAATTACTTTCGAGTGGTTGAATTTTTATTATTAAATATGCTCGTAAATGTATGTAAAATGTGAGCCATTTCGAGGTTTCCTAATTTCTTAAAGAAAAAGAAAAGAAACTTTAACTTTAATGTGGAATATTTATCATCACTCGAAAGAACATTCTTTGGTATTTATTTTTTAAACTACTCGCTCTTACAAATGTTGTTCTAGGCAAAAGGGTTTGTCCGGAAAGTAGTAGGACTAAGTTGATTTTAAAAAATTTAATCGTTTCAATTCTTTAAAAACTTCATCGGCCTTATCAGGCAAGGAAACAAAAAGGAAGTCTGAAAGACGGTGTGAGCGGGCGTGGTCGTGATGCAACTTCCAATCGGCTGCGATGTCTTATCGGACCTGATTGATCCTTCATTTGAGTCTCTTGTAAGCTTTCATGTTAAACTTAGCGTTGACGGTTTGTTCAGGAACAAATTCATAGTGGACAATGCAATTGATGTCAAAAAAGACAATGAGCATCGTCGCAGATCTCCCAGTACGGTCTTCATCAGTGGCCACCCAAAATCACCACTTCTTGCTAAAGCAACATCTGGATAAGCCTGCTGGATCATATCAAATGTCTCTGTCGGATTTACCGAGTTTCACACAGAATTTAATCGCGTACCTCTGCTCTAACGAAAGCTGCATTTTCGTCATTTACCACTCACAGAAACACCTCGAAAATGTTTGTCCTGACTCTGACCGAAATTCAGTCCCGACAGAAGAAAATCAGTCCTATTAGTTTCTGGACAAACCCTGTATGTCTCAGATGGTCCATCCGTTGAGCCTAATTTTCGATGATTTGAATTTCAATGAATGAATTTCGAACTTTTCGACTGGTAACTGCCAAATGACACCCGTGATATTTTTCTCCAAGGTCTGAATCGAAGCGGGATTATCCGGTAAAATTGGGATATCACATGATATTGGTGAGCAATTAAACGGCTCAAACCGTGCTCATTGATTGATGCGATGTGTGGGAAGTGGCGCCATTTTGTTAAAACCAAGAGCCACCGGGATCGCGAGCTTCAATTTCAGGCATCAAATAGTAGGTTATCATTGCCGGCTAACGGTTACCATTGACTGTTACGTTCTCACCGGAATCATTTTTGAAGAAATATGGGTCGATGATTCCACCAAACAAAACATACCGAACCGTTTTTTTCTGGATTTAATGACAGCTCTTGAATTTCTTCAGGTTGCTCTTCGCCCCAATTGCGGCAATTTTGCTCATTTAAATGTATAAAGTACTTTAAGCCAAAAATTGGCCTCACCGCCAAACAAAATTTGGCTCGAAAATGTCGGATCTTCTTGGAACTTTTCAAGAGCCCATAGAGCGAAGCTATGTCGCTGGGAAGGTTGAGAGGCTTCAGTTCTTGCACAAGCTGTATTTTATTGCTTTCAATCTAAGATCTCGATATAAAACACGCCAAGTCGTTCCATACGTCAGACCGAGTTGCTGAAAACACGGCCGAATCGACTCTCCTCCTTCTTCGTGTACACAATCAGCTAAGGCTGCTATATTTTCTTTACTGCGTGCTGGATGTGGTCTATTCGGTCGAAAATTACCCAATGATGTGTGCTGGATCTCAAGATGGGGGATGGTGTTGCGAATAGTGTGCTCAGTAGGTCGATAATGTTGACCATAAGTTGAGCTAAAGGCGCAAAACACATTCTTTACAGAACAATACTGAACAAAAATAAGATGACAGCTTGACACGACTCCTGCGTGATCTGTCAAAAAATGGCTATTGAGAAAAGTACCTCTACTTGCATCACTCGTTATTTCATCAACAGCCATTAAAAAGTTATAAGGATATTAAAAATAATGCAAGTTATTACCTACATTAAAACACTGAGCACACACTCCACTATAAAAGTACTCTAAACTTTCTCAGCTTTCGTACAGCAAAAACTTCAGCTGCCTTACATTAGTTACGTAAGTTAATAATAAGTTAAGTGATATGAAATTAATGACTTAAAATTGTTTAAATGGCATTTTTTTACAAAATTATGAAATAACTAAGATTCGCGACTTTCGCTTTCTTTTGCTACTTTGTCGAAAACAAAAACAAAAAGCAGCTGAAAACTCATAATTAATGAGGCTTTATAGTCGATTTTGACCCGTGGTCACTGTGCGCTGATAGCGGCCAACAAACAGACAGACACACAACAACACTTAAGTATCAGTTTCCGTACACTCATTTGCATGTGAACACAGTTTAGGCGCTCTTTTTATGGCTCAACACATGGCAAGCCACTTATTTACACACATAACTGTCGAAAAACACACATTTAATAAAATTTATTTTAATCGCTTGTTGGGAGTTGTGAGTAGAAAAATTTGGCAGCACTTTTTCAAGTGCTTAACACTTTCATTGCGTGAAAGAAATGCTGTAACAAGCAGACACGCCTTTTGTTTTTGTACAACAAAGTTAATATAAAATCGTAAAAACATTAAAACTAAAAGAAAATAACAGTAATAAAAAATGAAATTAGCGAGCAATATTTTGATTGCAAACAACAGACATTAAACAGCAGCTCCATTACTCGCACGCACCGACTATCTGCGCTTAACTGCATTTATTCCAAGAAAAAATTTGTTTAAGCTAAGTACATACATACACATGTGTTGAAAATGAGCTAATAGTAAAACAAAGTGAACCGCACATTGCACTTATTTGAAAACAAAAATGGTCGGTTAGTGGCTGCAACTAAACTACTTTTAGGGTGCGGCGCCATCACTGGCACAGTATTGTTGGAAAGTGTAGCAGCGAATGGTTTATTAATATTAGGGTGACGAATTTCTTTAATAATTTTTAAAGTTCGTCATTTTGTGGGGCGAAACTTTAATATATACCAATAAGCCACGCATAATTGGTCCACTAGTTTAACTTAACCTAACCTATAGTATATAAATTACAATCAAAAATCCGAAAAATACTTCGCCAGTTTTGGTCTTTTGCGATAGCAGAAAGGCTTCTGATCAAGAGAAGGAGTTATCTTTTAGGATTCCTGCGGTTGACACGAATTTTAACAGTCTCTGCTGTCATACCCTGGGGATCCCAGGTGATTACAGCGGAGTCTTGCCAATGCGGGACAAGTGCACAAGAGATGCAAGATCGAAACATTTCCAGCAGTCTTCTCGATATGTCAGCCCCATTCTGCGCGCATGAGCCGCTTCCAGACAGTTACTAGTTAGTATTCCGATCATGCTCCTACAGTCTCTTCTGTCGAGTGCCAATACCGTTTTGTATATGACGTTTTCAGTCTTGCATCCAGGTAGCTTATTCCATCGTGTTTTCATTTTCTTAATCTTGCTTCTGTCGAGATCGTCATGTAGACAATGCATGGGTTTCCCAATGCTTATCACGTTTTCGGATGTTAGCCGTTGCCCGCGATACCTTTGTGGCTGGTATCCATTAGAAATGATGTTTCTTACTTCTGGCAACACTTTCTCCTGCTGCCTGTTACCCTGTTTCCCAATACGCTTCGGGTCGATATGCGATACGAGGTTATTGCCTCGACTGATGCTACACCTACATAGATGTTGACTCCGGAAATGAAATATACTGCAGTGGTTCGGCAACTTAAAAGGTTGCCTTATGTCGTGTCTGGAGAGTATATTCCCACACCAATACCATCCTCCATTTATGCCAGCCATCTTTTTCTATGCTCACTTTGTACCTTCTTTCCCAGTTGAAAAGTGGAGACATGTAGTCGGTGTTTGCCCAACCGTCATTACCCACCGAGCTATGGCCGAATGTTCTAAATGTAAATTATTTTGCAGCCAGTAGTCGTTCCGACGATTTTGCAGCGCAATTTTCAACGAAGAGGTCTAAGAGTGGCAGGTTTAGTACAAGTGTTCTTAAAGCTCCCGTTACGCACAACGCAGCGAACCTCTGAACCCTTTCCATTGGCTTCCGGTAGGTGGATGAAGGGAACCTCCATAGAGGAATTTTGTGTTTTTTTGTGATCACAAGCAGATCCGTTTTCTCTGGGTTCAACCCCAGACCAGCTTGCGAGACACCTACCCGTTACTAAGATGGCAATGTCATTGGTATATGCCACTATCTTAGGGACTTTGTCTTCAATGTTCCTCACCAATAATGTCCATAGAAGTGGAGATAGCATTCCACCTTGGGGACTTCCTTGGTCATTATAGCATCGTTCTATTCTTCTTTTATCCGTCTAGAGGTCAAAAGGCTGCTGATCTAGCGATTTATTGACTGAATACTATTCAGAATAGATTCCGTAGAGACGTTGCTGACCGCTCTAGAAATGCCCAAGAATGCTGCAAGAGCGTGTTCCTTATATTCAAGAGTCCTCTCTATATTAAATATCAGTGTATGGATTGCAGTCTCTACTGATTTGTACTTCGTATATGCGTGTTGCGGTAGGACAAGCTTTTAGGAGGCGCAGCGGACCTAATGTGAGCATCCAAAATCTACTTTAGCGTTTTCAGCAGGAGAGAAGTTAAGCTAATAGACCTAAACTCTTTTTAGTAGGTTGGATTGTTTTTTCTACCTGCATTATGGTATGAAAACTAGCCTATCTCTATGAGTGTGGTACCTACATATTTTCTGCTTATATAATATACGTCCCAAAACAAAAGCGCTGCTAATTTCCTCAACACAACTGCATATTTACAGCTAAAGCAGGAAAGATTAAGACAAAAGACCTGAACTGATGGAAAAACCATCTCACTGCCGTCCGCAAATTAGCTAAAATCGCCGCTATTATGCTTACAACTAAATTTACAAACATTAAGCATACATATGTACGAGTATATAAGCACTCGGGCGAATGTTAGTTCGTATACTCGTACGTAGTCGTACGGCTATTTGTGATTAAAAGGTAATTCACATTGTTGCTTTGTGGTCATAGCTATTTAACAACTGGCCTACTATGCCAGGGTGATCATAAATTAAAACAATAACAACAGCAACAACAACGATGGCAATAATAATAACAACAACAATAAAAGCAATTAACAAAACATTAACAAAGTGATGTTGTGTGCATTGAACCCGCTCGTTCAGCGTAGAAAGTAAAAGTGCGCCGAAGTGAATGAATCCAGTCGGTAAACACATGCACATACGCAAATAACTGCAGCTATATACATACATATGTATATATATTATTGTATATATGTATTAATAAACGTATGCATAGAAATGTCTGCGGGTATAGAAATGCTGTGCCAGCGTTTTCATTCGCGTCATATTTGCGGGTTATCAGCTTATCAGCGCAAGCATACATCTTTTCATACAAATATTAGCGCTCAAACAATATTTAAATAGATGCGTTATTGTTGTTGCAAATTGTTGCTAATTTTCGTCTAATATTCGCGGTTCATTCATGACGCTTGTGTACCTTTCCTCAGGGCTTAGACGAACGCTTAAATAATTTTCAGCATTTACAACAAAAAAGTTCAGGCAAAGCAAAACGGAAATTCATACGCCTCGTTGCACCGGCGCGCCAACAAAAACAGTAGCTGCCACTGCGCCGAGCCACAGCAAAGCCATTTTATTTGGCGGTGCGCTAAATGTGCGCAGCTGGCTTTGTTGTCATTGCTGCATTTGGCTGTTGCTTATTTGTGGTTGTTGTTGTTGTTGTTGTTGTTTAGGCTTGTTTACGCTTGCTGGTTGGCGTCGATCTATTAGCCAAGCCATTGCCACCGCTGCTGCCACATATGGTCCACGTTGGCGGCGCTGCGTCTGCTGTCTTCAGCTCCGTCAGCCGCCAACGAGCCAGGCAGCAAGCAGCCGTCATCCATATTGGTCAGCTTAAGCGCTTACGTAATAACATGTTCGTACGCTTATGCGTCTGTTGTAGTCTTTTGTGGTGGCATGCCTCCGATTGCTTAAGTTGCAACTTTAATTAAAAACTCATTTGCATGCGAATTCCGCGCCACCCGCGTGGAGCATAAGCACCGTTAGGCGCGCAACCGTAATGGCAGTAGAAAATTTAAATAGTAATTAAAGAAAAATAACGCTTTAACTAGAACGCGAATGTCGTAATATGCGGTTCTTATTGTTCTCGCTGCTCAATGCTCATTCATTTGCACATTCTCAGAGTTGTTTGCGTGTATATGTTTATGTTTCTATGAAAAGTCATAAATAACCATAAACGCTTTATTTTTTCTAAGTCTGACTTGTCCAATGTGTTTCTTGTAAAAATTGCATGAATTTCATTTCCGCTCAGCCATTCAGAAGACATACACTTGACAGGTGTTGCGAAACCTGTTAATTTTCCGTCCTAAATTTTAAGTCGAGTGATTTCAAATGAAATGCCATATCTAATTAAATCATTCGAGGTAATTGTAATTGTACTTAAATTATTCAAGGAAATTAAATATTTACTTTAATGCAATAAAAATAAACTCAGTACTGCTAATTTCATGATTTTGAAATTACAGAACAGTAAAAGCCAAACTAAAATTTGTATTAGTCATTTTTCGTAAAAAAATTGGGATCTTAGATGCTTTGACGTTTTTCGTAATCAGTGACATTTTAGATATTTATTTTGTCACCTTCAGAGTAATCCCCATCAGATGAAATCCACTTATTCCAGTCTTCGAAACACTTTTCATAAGCACTTTTTGGAATGGCCTTCAGCTCCTTCAGCGAAATTTGATATGTCTCTTCGATCGACCGAAAACGGTTTCCACATAGCGGCAATATCAATTTGGAGAACAATAAAAAATTACAAGGAGCCAAATCTGGTGAATATGGTGGTTGATCGATGGTGTACATTGCGTTTTTGGCTTTATGCCAAACTCGATGCGATGGTGGCAGTGCCATTGTATAAAATGAATAAATTGTTCTTCCACAATTGCAGTCGTTTTCGACGGATACTCTCATGCAAACGCCTCAACACGGCCAAATAGAATTCCAAACCACAAATATCGAAAAAAACAATAAGTATCACTTTGATTTTTGAGCGCCTTTCGTGTGATTTTTTTTTTGGTTTCAGCTGGTTTTTTCCCTCCATTCCGATGATTGTTGATTTGTTTGCATATCAAACTTATAAACCCATATCTCATCGGTAGTTGCAATGCTCTCCATGAATCTGTAATTGGAATTCGCAGGATCAAGCATATTCAAAGGACCTCTTTACGGTACTCTTTTTGAAAAAAAAAAATCAACTTTATCGAGACGAGTCGAGCAAAAACGCGTTTTATACCCAAAATATCTACCAAAATCATTCGAATCCACTCAGGAGTGTTGTCGAGTTCTCTTGCCTTCTCTCCATCACTTGCCTGACTATTTTTAAGTACCATATCCTTCACTTTTTTAATCATATCATCAGATCGTCCTGAACGAGGCATGTCTTCAGCGATCTCTTTGTCTTCAGCGATCTCTTGACCGCATTTGAAGGCTTTTTTCCCTCGTAAGCTTGTGTTTTAGATAAAACTGAATCACCGTAACGCACCGCACACGAAATTTGGCTAGAAATACAAAACTTGAGACAAGTGCTTTGTTTGATATTTTTATCCATTGTAAAAATCGTATTTCTCCAAAAGTACAGTAGAAGCTGTTATCAAATTACTACTTTCTGGTTGCACCAGTAAATATTTCATCTCATATTAATGCGCTTTCCGATAACTCTTAGTTGGTCAGCAGTTATAAAATAGGACAAATGTATCTATCTGTCTTCATTTTCATTAGATCTTCGTGCATTTTAGCCCCGCAGATAATAAATATATAATATTATTATAGTGACTCAACCAGAGCTACTGATTGGGTACTGATCATTATTATGTTCTAAACGAAGCGCTCATTAACAATATGAAATCTGTGGCTCCACACTACTTTCGGAAAATAGTTTTACCAAACGCCTAATGGAACGTCAGTTTCGTTAGTTACAAATCGCCACCACAAGGACTTCACTGTCATATTCCTTTTAACTCGGTCATAAATAAAACAAGAATGATGCCAATTATCTCTTCAGCATCAGGCAATATTCAAATACTCGTAGTTGCAGATTGCTGAAAAGTTTATAACGTGAGGTGTTACGTGACTTCGGCCTAGTTGATTTTAAAAGCTACGTATAAATCTTATCTTAGCCAGGATAATAATAAAATTTCCTGAAAACATGTGTCATTTCCATAAGCTCAAGCATGTTTCCAAAATATTGCCTATTCAAGATATACTGCAAATGCAAAGAAAGCAAACTGTTGGTTATAAAGTCATGTGTACCCACGAGCAAATGACTTTTATGACATTTTTTAATTTCCTTCGCATGAATGCAATATTATTTTATCTTTGACCAAGTCTCGAATAAAATCGCGTATATGTTTATTTTAGTGCGTATATATATATTTCTGTGAGCACAAATAATTAAATATAACGAAGCGAATAATATGGCTTAAACTTTATTGCTGCAAAAAACCCGCTGAGGTAAATATCAGACATTTTTGTGTCATGATTCTTCCGCCGTTTCTTAAGCAATTTTATGAATCATATGAAAATTTAATGGCTCTGACCGCCGCAGCAATTTCGATAAATGCATTTATAAGTTTTATTGTTAAAGGTGCGTATGTATGTGTGTGTCAACATATGAGAATATTAGATTGGGACGTATTCAATGAGAAAATCTTGCCTTTTAAGATCTTTTCAGCGGAATCTGAGTAGAAAAAGAAGTATAAAGAGCTCTCACAAAAGAAGAGCAAGGAAATAATTATTTAATAATCGCTTGTGGGTAGTCGAAAAAGGCTTTTCGTATCTTGTCAATAGATGTCATTGCAGTCGTATATCTTCAGTGCTACCAATCACATTATGCCATACCATACAGTGTTGGAAAGGTGGGATTTCAAGCTTCATTTAACAAAAAGATAAATTCGGTGAAGTTGAAAAAAAGTGAAAATAATGTAGAAATTCGCTATATTTTAAAATTTTTGTATAAAAACGGAAATAATGCCAATAATGTAAACCACCAATAAAATTTGTGAACTTTATGGAGACGATGCTGTAACAGTGCGTGTAGCACAACAATGGTTCGCTTGCTTCCGTTCCGGAAATTTCGATGTGAAGGATGGTCGACCTATCGTTGAAAAAGTCAATGAAATTATGGAAAAGATTGACTAGGCCAACATAAGCAGCCATGTCATCGCTAAGGTACTTAACATTCATCATCAAACGGTTTCGAACCATTTAAAAAAAGGCTGACTACAAAAAGAAGCTCGATGTTTGAGTTTACTTACTTAGTTTTCTAATCCTTAAACCTTAAGTCACTGGTATTCCAATAGCATACCTTCTACATTAGATGCCTTCTTAAGAATCTCGCAATAGTCATATCATGATTTTCAAAGCCAAAAAGTGCTAAATCTGTAGAATATGCTAGATAAAGAAGTTTGATAAATGAGCTAATATTTATTATAACAAAAGCAAACTTAACTTAGTACGTTAACCTTTTCTGCAAAGAAACCAAATTTTTTCGTTTTTGCACACTCTAATAGTTAACTAAAAACATACATACATACATATGTATGTGTACGCATATTGAAGTTTTCTCCAAACAAATTGTTATAAATAATAAAATAAATACTAACTGGTAAGGAATGTTGCTGACCGCACAGCAGAGTTCAGGTAAAAGCCTAAATAAACAACAACAACAACATTTAATGAATAAGCAACCATAAATACACCAGTTAGCCAATAATACCTTATACGCAGACAAAGCGCGTGCGCAACAGCAGCACCGCGCCATAAGCGTGTATTACTTATAAAGGCGGGTAAATATATACTTGTAAATACATATATATATATACATTGAATTACCATATATGTGAATATCTGCGCAAAGAAAGGCTGAAAGCAAAGACCAGACAAGAAACCCGCAAACTCAAACTCTGCAAATTCTAACTGGATTTCATGTTAAAACGCCAAAATTCACGGTGTCACGTGTTTTTTATGAGTTCACCGAAGTGGAAGCTGGGCGCCAAGAGCTTACGAACGGTCTTTGTTTGTTATTGGTTTTGAGTGTTTGAGCCCGCGTGGCCAGCTGCTTGACCTAATTCGCGTATTGTTGTTGTTTTCCGTTGAAAAACTGTTAACGGAAAGTAAAATTAGATGCAGAACGGACAGGCAGAGTTGCTAATTTGTAATGCTCTTGGCGCGTACGCTGTTGCCTCCGCTTCTGCGTTCGGTGTTCTGTGTTCTGCGAAGGAAAAGTAATAAATAATTTTGCTAGGGTTCATTAGAAATGCTAGGAAAGCGCGTTTATATAACTGATTATGTGTTGAACGCGTATTAAAATGACAAAGTAAGTTTGAAGAAACTCAGCACTAGCGCCCTGCAATACTTCTTTCGTCTCCACGAGAAATAATGCGCGCTTTTTATGGGTGCTCCACTAATGCGGCATGAACAGGTACCTGCCACCAAACTTGTAATTATGAAATATCGCAACAAAAAACATGTAGAACCGTTGGTAAAACCGCTTCTAGCCCCAAGCTGCAGTTAATGTGAAAAACGCCAGAAACGGTTATACAAAGTGCTTCAAAGTGTTCTTCTCTAAACGGTCAACTTTTTCTCAACGGACTTTGTCGTTGTTTTTTTGGTTTACGCGGTATTACACAAGAAATTTGCAGTGTGTGAAAATCTTAATGAAGGTTCTTTTTGCGCTTTGTCACTGTAAACGGTTTTTTTGTTGTAGTTGTTAAGCAATATTTTTTATTTTTATACACAGATTTTTATGTGAACATTTTTACTTATGCTTTATTATAATATTTTACGAAAATATATTAATTTAATCTTCTTCTTCTTCTTTGCAGACAATGGAGTTAAGCAATTTCAATGCATCGAAAAAGATATCGCGCGAGGAGCGCCGATATTCAGTACCTCACGGCCCCCATACACCACAGCCGCCAGCGGCATCAGAGGATTTGCATGCCTGGTCGATATATAGGTAAGCTAATTTATAACGAGTGGATTCAGGATGTATTTTTAGAAAGTTTGCGAACCTAAAACAATGACATAAAATGTAGATAATGATATCAGATTATTTCTACGCGGAAATCCTCACACACTTTGACTTCATAACGGATCACTTAGATCATGGAGTCGCCAAATCGAACTCTGCCCATATATAGGCAAGAGAATTGTGGGTGGGAAGAAGCCGTCGGAGTAGAGGGGCAGTGAGGCCTTTACGGATGGGTCAAAACTTGTGGGAAAGGTTGGTGGCGGGGTTTACTGTCAGCTCTCTGTCATATCCAGCTTCAGGCTTACTGACTATTGCAGTGTTTTCCAAGCCGAAGTTACAGGCATTAAAGTAGCAATAGATATACTGCTCCTGAGTGCAGCCTGCTTCAGAGAAGTGACCATCCACTGAGGTAGCAGAGCGGGATACTAGCCTTGAACTTATTAGCAGTGCGTTCAGGGTTGGTCAAAAGCACCGATTGTCTTTGTGATAAGACTGGTATAGGTGCCAGGCCACAGAGGAAATTGTAAAGCTGATGATCTAGCAAGCTACCGGTAGAATGGGAGTGGTTGGGTATTCCCGTATCCTCGTGTATGCTACTACTAGATAGCTGGGCTCCGCGATAGCTTGGCTAGTGCTGGGTCACTAAGGGTACATGCGCTATCGGAAAAGCCTTTTGGCTCAAGATTGATCGGAAGAGATATAGTGATCTCTTTGCCTTCAGTAAGGCTAGTTTCTCCCTAGTTGTGGGGCTTTTAACAGGTCATTGCCCTATTGGTGTCTACGCTGTAAGGCTGAAAATATTACCAGACGTCATCTGCAGAAGCTGTATTGAAGAATACGAGGTGGAAACAACTCATCACTTCCTTCTTGTCTGTCTCGCGTTTGAGAGGTGAAGACTTAAACCTTTGGGAACGCATACCTTCAGATATCCCACCGAGCTGGCGGAAAGGGGAATTATAGCCTGTGCAAATTTGTATTGGATACTAAGCGTTCGAACACAGTATTTCTTTTTTCCTATGGCTACACAAAGAACTTAATATAGCAGTCCACGTACGATCTCTCTAGATCAGCCATCTAACCTAACGTATTCCTTCGCGAAAAACTTGCCTAGCGCATCTTATCATTAAAAATATTAGAGAAGTGTACTTAATCACAAAGACAAGTATTTGATAGGCACAAGGCCCTCAGTAAAGATCGCGAAGTCACTAAAAAGTGTCTCAAGCGAGTTGTCCAACCACCTCTGTTAATGGCGATAACATTGTAAATGTTAAATGTTAAAGAAGCAGTGCTTCTACTGGTAATGAGACATGGGTTTATGAATATGACTTCGAAATTATACAATCTAGCATGGGTGTTCCAAAAATCAGCTGAATTCGAAAAACCTAAAATTCACTGAAGGCCATACGAGCCGAGGCTTACAACTACTAAATGTATGTCATGCTTGTATTAGCTCACGAGCGTATTTTAAAAGCGTTAAAAGAGATTTGTACTAAAATAATGTAGTTTTTTGTTGTCAGTCCGAGGTAAACATGACTAGATGGTATATAACATTAAGTCCATCATCAAGTGTTAATCATTTTTAACACTTAAGTTGATATAAGCAATGAAGGAACAGTGGTCCAGAGCATCTCTTATGTATCGGCTTTCAATATTTTGGATTCTATTTTTGAAATGATATACGTCACTACCAGGCTTGTACTAAAACTACCTGACCTTTACCGAACAAATGTCAAGTAAAAGCCACTAAAGCGATGGTGGTCAACACCAAAAGAATAAAAGCTCATGTAATTTATTCACCTTATCTAGTTCCCTGTGGTTATTTCCTATTACCTAAACAAAACTATCCATTTATAAGAACACAGCATGTATGGAATGAGATCAACAAAAAAGATATGTGAAACTAAAAGCTAATATGGTCAGTTCTAAGCTTTTAACAAGCGTGCAGTGGGGTGCTTTAAGCACTTTAACAATCTAAGTTAGATTTCGAGAAGAAGACATGAACAAAAATTTAATCTTAAGTACTCCTTAATGGGTGCTTAAATCCAAGGGCTCTCACTACATCTCCATATAGAAAGGCTTTACCATCTTCCCTAGTATTCTCTAAAAAATCACAAATTGAAACTGTCAAATAATCCGTCTTTATTTGAACGCTTCGTACTCCAAACTTTTGACATTAATTCTCGTTTAAAAGCAAAAAGAGTAAGCCACTTTATCAAGCGCACCTGTCACATGTGGTGTACATATGTATTTTATTCTATTACCTATTTCCGCTTGTGCGCACACAAATCAAAAAATAGGACTGAGTGGCCTGATAGATATGTGGGCTGCAACGCCCGCAGACGAAGCTTCGTCGATGCATTCTGCGGTTGAGTAGCTCGCTTAGGCGGAAGTGCTCATAAATTAACATTGATTGATTTTTGACGTTAAATCAAAACCGTTGAGCCGCAAGAGCCAATGTCAGGTAGCGCTTGAGCGCATCACAATACAACAACACACCACACCTTCCATGGTTGCCCGTTTAGGCATTTTGTTGAACGCCAAGCCCTTGGAAACCACCAACCTCAACACATTTCTCTTTTGTTGTCATTGCACAGCAATCCCGCCGACAACTTACTGCATTTACGGTTATAATAAAAGAAATCCATAATGTCATAGAAAACCGCACACAAAGCATGAATTAAATGTAATTTTCCTGCGCATTGTTCCGCTCTTCTTCTTGCAATTGCAGACAAAATCTCAACTCCGACTTCACCGACTCCGCTTTGGGCTCATCGGACAAATCACCGCTGCCATATGGAAATTTCCAGCTACGCGACACCACAGTGCAATCAATTCTCAATCATCCGCGCTACGGACCAAAGTAAGTTCTCACTGCGATGACAGTCAAACCGAAAGCTAAAACTTAACAACTTTTTTACTTTCCGCTTTCATAGATCCCCCTTGGGATCGAATATGTATACATATTTGAAATTTGGACTGCCGCGCGTATTTCCACCGAATGCCGGTTCGCAGCGTTCGCACCGACCGCCGGGTCCAGGACCGGGTGGCGTGCGCGGTCGTGTTAATCGTGGCTTCCGCGATAGTTCAGGTGTGCCACCAGCAGGTTCATCTGGCTACGATAGCAGTGACAACGAAACAACGCGCAGCCGAGTGCCGCCCAACTTGAGGTGAGCTCACTGGGGAAATTACAAAACCCCGCATTTACAAATACATTTTACTGAATTACGTGTTATTCCTTATAGAAAATACCGCAGTGAGTCGGACTTCCGTGCCATTGGCGGCATACCAAGCTCACGTCCCGAATCGCGCGCACAAGGCGTACCCATGACGGCGCTGCGACAGGCGAACAGTCGTGCAAGCATAGCTGGTAAGTGTTGTTTACTTTATCGATTCGCCTTTTTTGGCATACCAGTGCTAATTTTTCTATAATCGCTACTACTTCCCTCTGACACCCGCATGACAGTGGGCACACACATCAATACTCATCACTATATGCCGAATGGCAAGCATTACGGTCATCGTTCGCACAGTGAAGCCGATTTGTTGGCCGGTGGCGCTGACGTCATCGGTTATGACTACGGCGAGTCACGTATCTATGGCACATCGCGCAATCGCAGTTCAGACCATCCGAACGGTGGACACGCCGGCTACATTATGTCCAGCCGGAAACATTCGAGTATCGGGCTTGTCTATCCCAATATACAGGTGCATTGTCTGGATGTGAATCCATGTCTACGCGGTGTTTCGTTGCAAGCAAAGGCAGGCGATTTGTTCGCCATAATGGCAACGTCGCAACGTGAAGGCACAGCGTTAACAGAGTGCCTGGCGGGTTTACATGAGCGTATGGGTGGTGAAATTCTCATCAATGGCCAACAAATCAATAGACGCGGTTTACGTGAGCTCTGCAGTTATGTGCCGGCGTTAAAAGTATCCTCGCTGGATCCGCGTATGAGCGTGCAATGTACTTTGAATTTCCATGCCGCATTAAGAGGACCGCTGGATCGAACGGACCTCAAGGAGAGGGTAAGTGTGTGAAATGGGAGTATTTTAGGAACGAAGCAAACTAAGTTGTCTCTTTTTGTTTAGATGGATGTGCTAATCGAGGATCTGGGTTTGACTACCGTGCGCGCCTCGAATGTGTCTTCACTCACACACTCCGAGAAGCAGCGTCTGAGCGTCGCTTGCCAATTGCTTGCACAGTCGTCACTACTCATACTCGATCAGATTACTAGTAATATGGACATCTTCGACACATTCTTTCTGGTGGAATATTTGCGACAATGGGCTAGTGGTGGTCGCATTGTGATCATGACACTACAGCCACCTACATTTGAAATACTCTCAATGTGTTCCAGTGTACTGCTATTATCAGGCGGACGTACTGTGTTTTCCGGCAGTCGCTCCGACTTGCCACGACATATGGGCGAGTTGGGCTATCCTTGTCCGCCCTTTAAAAACCCAGCCGATTACTATCGTAAGTGATGGTTACAAATAAATATTTATATATTAGCTACTACTAGCACATTATTCCGTTTATGTTGCAGTGGATTTAGTTACATTGGATGACCTGTCAGCTGCTGCCATGTTGGAGTCATCGGCACGCATCGAATCTTTGGCCAATTCGTGGGATCAAATGAACTCCGAACCACCGCTAGCCGCGCCACCAGCATCATTGCCCAACTTCACAAGGAAAGCGGGTTTCTGGGGCCAGACGAAAGCTTTAATAAAACGCTTTGCCGCCTACAAGCAACCGGGATCGCTGCTTACCTGGATCAGTAAGCTGATTGCGGCGGCGGTGCTTTCACTTTGCATCGGTTGCATATTCTGGGATGTGCCCGCTTCAGATGCGCAACTCACATACAACGATCGCTTTGGTTATCATCACTGCGTTATGGCGGTGGTCTACTGGCCATTGCTACTCTTGACCATACGCGACGCGCAAGAGGACCGACGACATGCCGAGCGCGATATACGCTTGGGTCTGTACTCGCGTGGTCTCTACTTTACAATACAGGTAATTTAAATTTTCTTGTTGCTGTAGCATAGTGTTCTCTAAAGAAGTCTTCATATGTTAATAGTGCCTTTTGGGCCTGTTTCCGAGCCTTTGCATCTGGCTGGCTTACTTGCTGCCGGCGCACAGCATGGCAGGCTTGTACACATATTCCACCAGCAGCGACGCCGGCATCTATCTCTATATGGGTAAGCCTCAAGCTTTATGTTTATGAACGTACATTTAATCTGCTTTTGCCCTCGCAGGCTACATGCTGCTCTATTTGACCGTCATACAAACACTTGGCCTCTTCTGCGCTCACCTTATGCCCTGCAAGGTGTCCGCTAGCATTTTCAACGCACTTATCACACTGGGTCTGACCGCTGTGGGTGGTTATGCCGTACATCCGCGCGATCTCTCGAAATTGTGGTCCTGGTCACAGCTTATATCGCCCGAAAAGTGGTTGCTGCCTGTGCTGGTGCAGGATGAATACAGCGCAGACACACTAACCAACTCGGCGGGCCTACAGCTCTGTCGTAACAAGCAGGTAAGTGTGCGGTTTAGCAGTAGAGAGTTAACTACGGTAAGAAGCTTATGAAATTTGCTTATATTTTCGGTTTTGCAGGTGCAGCATCAGGAGATCATTGTGCAGCAGCCGTGCCCACCACCGAACGGCACCCATGTGCTGGCCGATTTTCAGTTGCTGCCGCGCAATCACATACTCGATCCGAGCGAGACGTACGAGCAGACCACCACACTCGCTTTGGTGCTGGCCTCGGTCATATTGTTCGTGGTGACGTTTTTCGTTTTCGTGTGCAATTGTCGCAATACTTTCCGTAAGAAGCAGAAGCGAATTTAAAGCAATTAAAAAAAAAAAATTTTTAAAAGAAAATGTTTGAAAAAACATTTTTGAAGAAAAAAAAATTTAAAACAAAAAATTTTGAAACCCAAAAATGTTCGAAAAAAATAATTTGAAAAAAAAACAAATTTTTGAAAAAAATATTTAAAAAAATTTCTTTTTTCCAAAATTTTTTTTCAAACATTTTAAGTTTTTGAAAAAAAAAAAAATTGTTTTATAAAATAATAGATTAAAAATGTAGAGCATAATGAACGTGAGCTAAGTGCTAAAAAATAAATAAATATTTACGCTGACTTCCATAGTTTGTAGCAGAATACGCACATTTTAACAACGCATTTACCGACGTAATTACTATAAATAGATATACATATATGCTAATTGATGTACCGATTATTTTTTAAAAAACACTAAATAAATTTAGCCAACGCGTTCCAATTGAAAATGTTTAAGTGCGATGCGGTGTTTATACAGCATGTATGTATGTATGTATGACTACAATATTAACATACTTAATTCTTCTTAGAGATAAGCGCTTAAGTTTTATGTATAAATAGCGTCAAAAGGAAAATATATAAATATAATAAATTTAGAATAAACGCAAGAAAGTGTTGTCAATGAGCGCGCAAATGATAAGCCGTTTGTCTGGATTAGAAAAACATGTATGTATGTATATTTTTGTATATTGTAGATTTCCAATGCTTATTGTCACTAAGAGGATTATGCTTTGCTTGCTAAATAAAATGTAGTATTTCTTATCAATGATGGAATAGACGCAAGTTTGTATGAGCCAACACGATGCCGTGTTCGTTGCAGGCCTCGATAACGCCAGCATCATTGGTGGAACCAGCCGGACTGCCGATGTATGAAACACCGCTCTATTTAAATAAAAAAACAACAACAGTCAATGTAGCATTTATCGCATATCGCAACAACTGTGCATGCTTACCAATCTAGCACGATCGATGTTATCACGGAATGGGAAGAAGGCATCGGAACCCAAAGAAACACCGTCCAATTGTTTAAGCCAAACTGCCTTCTCTTGCGCGCTCAACTGTGGTGGCACCTCCTCAAACCTGCAACGTCGTTACAAAAACAATAATTACTTAAAACATATATTTTTAAGTATTTACACAAACTTACATTGCCTCGAACTGGCTGAGCGGCATGTCCTTGCCCACAGTGCCGTTCACGTAGTTGTCGATGGCATTCGAGATTTCTGCGCGCTTGACGCCCGCCTTGAATTTCATGCCGGCGACACGTGGGTGCTGACGCAGCCACCAATTATCGGCCTTCTCGCCAGCCAAACGTGTGCAGTGTATGCGCGACTGTTGACCGGCGCCAATGCCAATGACTTGGCCATCGCGTGCATAGCACACGGAATTACTTTGCGTGAACTTGAGGGCAATGGTTGCGACAATTAAGTCGCGTATGGCATTCTCAGGTAGAGTGTTGAGCTTCGTGACGACATTGGCGAACAATGAGGCATCGATAACGGCATCATTGCGTTTCTGTTCCAGCGTTAAACCGAAGATGGTTTTGCGTTCCAAAGTGCTTGGCTCATAATCGGGATCCATCTGTGGCATAAATTAACATTAAAACCAATTTTAGCATATTCAACGCTGCAACTTACTTGTAGAATGCAGTAACCGCCGTTCTTTTTCTTCTTCAACAACTCCAACGCGGCTGGCTCATAACCGGGCGCAATAATACCATCTGACACCTCACGTGAAATTATTCGCGCAGTCACCACGTCGCAAACGTCGGAAAGCGCAACAAAGTCACCGAATGAGGACATGCGATCGGCACCGCGCGCACGCGCATACGCGATGGCCAACGGTGTCAAGCTGTCGTACAAATCGTCTACCATGCATAACTTGGCTTGCACATGACTCAATGGTGTGCCCACGGCTGCGCCAGCCGGTGAGACGTGCTTGAAACTGGTCGCGGCGGGCAAATTTAGCGCACGCTTGAGTTCGCGCACAAGTTGCCAGCCATTAAGCGCATCACACAAATTAATGAATCCCGGCGAAGCATTGACCACCTTTAGCGGAAGCGATTCGAGTTGTGTGAAGAGTTGTGCGGGTTTCTGGTGTGGGTTCATGCCATAACGTAAGTTGAGCTGCGATCCACCTGAAGAATATTGCTTGCGGAAATAATCGGAAATTGCATCGTCGTACGTGGCAGTGTGTGTGAAGGCTTTGAGCGCCAAAACTTTTCTAAAATCGAAATACATACATATGTACATACATGTTATTTTCCTATTTGAAATTTGAGCTAGCCGACTATTACCTAGTGTCCAAAGTAGTATCGCCATGCTCCTTGATTTCGCCGAGCACCTTGGCATAATCGCTAGCCTCGCAGATGACCGTGACACGAGCATGATTTTTGGCTGCCGCACGTAGCAGAGTGACACCGCCAATATCAATATTCTCAACAGCATCGGCCACTGTCACATCAGGTTTGGATACAGTGTTTACAAATGGATATAGATTGCATACAACCAAGCTGACTAAGTCGAAGTTTTGCTGTTTCATGTCGGCAAGATCGCTTTCAGTGGTGCGTGAAAGTATACCAGCATGCACGGCTGGATGCAGGGTTTTGACGCGACCACCAAGCATTTCTGGTGCGCCGGTTATGTCGGAGACATCATCCACAGCCAGACCAACATTACGCAACGCTGTGGCAGTGCCACCACTAGCAACCAGACGAAAACCAAGCGCGGCAAGGTTCTGACCCAAATCGATCAAACCGGTTTTATCGGATACACTGAGGAGAGCTGAAAATATTTTCCAAATACGACAAAGGTATTTGATGCTTACAAGTATTACATATTATGTAAATTAAGGGACACTTACCAATACGTTTCGCTGCCATTTTCCTTGATGAAGTCTGGAGGATATGTGGTAGAGAATCAGTACCGTTTGCGAACACAGTTCAACTGTAAATAAAAATGATATGAGCTGGTTTGGTTTATTATCAAAATAAACAGCAAAGATTTTTGAAGATATGTCGGTTACTTTCGTTGTTATTTTAAAATATTGCATGCAATGACCTGCTTTTAACACCCATCCCTGCAATTGCTAGAGATAAGCAGTGCGTTGCTTCCCGCCTAATGGGAGATAATTGAGATCTCTGTAATTGACCTCTGATTTGAACCTGAAGTTATCAGTAATGGCTAACGGCCACATACTAGTATATGTGTATGTATGACTGCTGTGCGACATTACATATTCAGTCACGGGCCTACATTTAGCTAACAAAAAAAGATTCGCCGCTTATCTACTACTTTTGCTCGAACTCGGCAACCCCAAATTCTATCAAACACGCTCGCTACCAAGATTTATGTTTGTAAATATGTGTATACACGTGTTTAACTATATACGTATGCATGTGCGTATATTTTTGAATGTTATTGCTAGAGTCTTATTTCTCTGCCTTCGCATGCGGCTCAAATTGCTTTGCGTCAATGTAAACATGTGGGTTTCGAAAACTTGTTGCATGCCGCTCTACAAATAACTACAATTCATAAAAGTTTCTTGGTTTCTTCTGAAATCCTTTTTAAAATCAGTATAGTTATCGCCTGGTAAAATAGAATCGTAATTGCTGAAAAACTCGTATCCGATTTCAAACTTTGTTAATTATGGTGATAATTTCGATATTGTGGTTTCTATTCTTCGATACCAATACTTCACACACTATAAAATATTTAACTAACATAACACTAATTATTGATAACTTTTAATGCATAATACTTAGAATTTATAATCTAATATTACCACTGTCAACCAACTACACGTTATGACTGAATTTAATAATTTCTAATTAGACTTTAATAAGTTGAGATTAGTTGGATCGTTAGCGAGCTGCCAGATCATACAAATGCGCAGTGAAAGATATATTGGAAATATGTTACGGAGTAAGCTGCCTTTACCTTTAAATTAACGCTTTTATCTAATATAAATTTTTAAAATAAATTTTCAATTGCTCTTTTTTATAATTTTATTATTAAGTAAAACTACAAATTAAAATTTTCTATTGTAGCAGTTCGGTTTTCATAACATATCTGTCTTAGAAATATGAACTTACACAAGCTGGCAACCCTCCGTTATTCTACTAGGAAACGTCAATGCTGGCATCAGCTGTCAGCGGTACTGTCAAATTGATCTGATTGGTGATGTGTACTAGCTGCTTAAACACTTACTAAATTTCCAATAATTACTCTGAAATTCTCGAAACGAAGCACTGTGCATTTATAAATAGGACGAGATGAACTACAATCCAAATGCCGGGATCCGGAATCGTAAGTTGGACACCTGTAAGGATGAAGATAGCGCAAGTACAATACGAGCATCCACTTGGTTCAACTGGTGGTGACTGCTTGAACCAAACATATCCACAAACGAAGTGGTTTATTATTTTACGAATTGTTTTGTTTACCTTTAAACTAAATTTTATCTAAAGTTAACAGTAGTTATCTAGTTTCCTATTTATTAGTTTGCTTGTTTGCTTTATTTGTTGCAATTCTAACATTTAATTTATATATGTATATGTATTTGTTTGTGAGTATTTGTTCTGCGCGTTTTCGTCTTGCAGTTTTTATGAAATAACTATGGTTTGCATATATATTAACATTCTCAATACTTTTTGCAACAAAAGCTCAAGGTCCATCCCGCAAGCCAAAACGTGTGAGTGATGTAAACGCCATGGGACCAACGGCTCCAATGAACGCACCGCTGCCTTATATGCAGCCAACAGTTGGAGCACCATTACCTGATCACACGACTGGAGTATCTGTAGGCTATGGCATGGCACCACAACAAACAGCCACCAACATTGGTGGATTCAACACTGGACCAGCGCCAGTGCAAAATCAAAATTACAGCTATGCTGCGCCACCAACTTCGCAGCCAACAACATTTGCCGCAGCGCCTGCTGCTCAGCCACAATATGGTGGAAATATGCCAATGGGCGGTCCAGGAGGCATGGGAGCAGCATCAGGTGCACAAGGTCAATTTCAAGCAGGCGTACCACAATTCGCTATGTTCCAGCAACCGATTGTGCAAGATATGGCTATGCAATATGGTCAGCGTTTGGCTGATCAAGGCAAGCAGCTGGTGGAGAATCAATTTGAGAAGTGGGTATCAGTTGCCAAATTGAAATATTATTTCGCTGTGGACAACAAATATGTAATAAATAAATTGCGTTTACTGCTCTTCCCATTCACACATAAGGTATGGCATAAATGTAATATATTTTTGTTTATAATTTAAATATCTAATATAACCTTATTTATTTTAGGACTGGTCACTGAAGTATGATCAAGAGAACCCTGTACAGCCTCGCTATGACATTAATGCACCAGACCTCTACATACCTGCAATGGCCTACATCACGTATGTGGTGGTGGCCGGTCTCATGTTAGGCTTGCAGAATCGTTTTTCACCCGAACAACTCGGCATACAAGCGTCCAGTGCTTTGGCTTACTGTATCTTCGAATTGGTTGTCTATTCGATCACATTGTATGTGGTTAACATAAAAACAAGTCTGAAAACGCTGGATTTACTCTCGTTCGCCGGTTACAAATTTGTCATAATCGTAACATGTCTGTTGGTTAGCACACTTTTCCATGGCGTTGGCTACTACGTGGCACTGCTTTACACAAGCCTTACGCTGGGTTTCTTTCTGGTATTCTGATTAAAATTTCATAGCATTGCATTTTTGTAAATATCTCTCTCTCTTAATTTCACAGTTACGCACATTAAAGACTAAAGTGCTGCACGATGCTACACCGACAGTCAACAGCGGCGCTATCAACTATGACCCATACGGCAATCCACAGCAACTCGACTACACTGGCGGTCGAAAACGAAAGTTATATTTCCTCTTTCTCATTGTGGGCGGCCAAGCATTCTTATCATTTTTATTATCGAAGCACTTGTACTTTCCGGACGCTGCGGTACTAGCCGTTAGAAATGAACAATTTTAATGCCTCATCGTGCTTATTTTGGTATGACCAGTGTGCGTACTTTTATTTCGGTTAGTGTTTTTGTTGTAAGCTGCTTTAAAGAAGTAAAACTATGAATTGTCGCCTGAAGGTTATGCATAACTAAAAAAAAAATATTGTAATTTTATTAACGAAATTAACCTTAAGTTGCCTGAAGTGAAAGTAAACATAACGAAACTTTGCAAAGGAGTGAGGAGTGTGATCAAAAGATATTGGTAGTTTTATAAAAAGAAATACAGAAATCGGCATTTCAACAATAATGTGACAAAAATAGAGATTACTAATTAGAAAGCTTTGTCATACGAATATACATACATACAAACAAACAAATATTAAATTCGATTCCATATTCTAAGCATATTTTTGTTAGCGAATGACTAAAATAAAAACGAATGAAACCACATAAAGCAAAAGGTGTTAATCATGTGCAGGTAAATATGATTCAATATTGATAGTTATTAGATTTTAATTTGCTAATTTATGTTTTTTTTTACTGTAACTAACCGAAAACTTTGAATTCCTCAATATACTCATCACCAGGGTTGCGAATTTCGTAATTATACTTTTGGCTTAAAAATTTCAATTCCGAATTTTGACTTTTCAAAAATTATTATTAATCATTATCAATTAATTTTTAATTTTAAACATATTGGATTGGAAATTTAAAATTAAAAATCTAATTAAAAAAAATTATTATTCTTAATTTGTAATCAAAATTTAAAAAACAAATTTCCATTCTAAACATCATGCATTGAAAATTGAGAAAATATTTGAAAAATTAAAAATCTAATTTTTGATGAAATTTATTATTTTTTAATTTGGAATAAAAATTAAAAAATAATTTTTAATTCTAAACAATTCGGATTGAAAATGGAGAATTTGAAAAATGAAAAATACTTCCTAATTTAAAAACTTTACGTACAAATAAAAATTTAAATTTTTCAAATTCAAAACTGGAATGAAAATGGATACATACTGAAAAATTTATATATTTCTAACTGAAACACTATAGTTACAAGCAATCGAATGTCAATGAGGCATGAAACTATGTTCATATTTTATTAAAAAAGCTTTTCCAAAAAAAAAAATGTATTTTTTACTTTTTATTGATAAACTATAAATTTTGTACCTTTTATACCAATACTTTTTCAATCCAGTATTTGGGATTAAAAATTTGAAAATTATAAAGAGTTTCGAGGTTAAATTATTTTTTATATTATTAAATTATTTGTTTTTATTTTTTTTTTTGCAACCCTGCTCACCGCAATATACAACATGACACATACCAAACATATATTTGAAACACTTTTTATTTTGTAATAATAATATTTATTGAATTCTTTAGTCTCTTTAATTATATGAAAACTCTCATCGGATGTTTTGCAAACGCACTTGTATACATATTTACATTTGCATGCACACTACTGTTTACACGTGTATGTATGTAGATTGCATCATCTCACACATGACTATTGAATTTCATTGTCGTCTTCACCGGCATAAACGCTTACATCATTGTCAGTACTATTTTAATTATGTTTTAATAACTTAAGCTAGAAAGTATAATGTACGCGTACGCATTCGTATTTGAATTGCACTACAGCACACTTTACTACATATACATCATATATGTACATACATACAAGTATGTACAGAAATATTTGTTGTTGTCGTTTATGCATTGCAATATGCTCAATTGTCTATAACAAACTTTCTGTTAATAGTTGCTAGCTTTCTGCTTTATTTGCTAAGTTTTTTTTTATTTTTATATAAATTTTTAATTATTTATTTAGTTTATGTTTAAGAGTTTCGTAGTTTTTCATTCTTTTAAATGTTAATTTCATTACAATGATGCATTATATGTGTGTGTATGTATGCTTGTGTACATGTGTGTAGGTGTGTAATATTTCAACAAACTTCGCATTGTAATAAGAGTCTAAGATTTCTATAACTATTACTCAACTCAACAGCGCAGGCCAATTTTTTTTTTTATATTCGCTTATTTTCGATTTTAATAAATTAGTCCAAATTATTCTGTAAGCAATCAAAGATCATGGTTACACCTCTCTATGGTATACATACATAGATTTAATTTTAATAAATTAAAAAATAATAATATAAGAAAAAATCCAATTTCCAATTTTTAAAATCTTCTCCGAAAGTTTGCATTTTCGTATTTTTGCTGTAACATTTTACCGTTAGTGATTTTCACAATTCTTCTAATTGATTCCAACCCGATGTTCTATAATTTTATTATAATTTTCTTGTTTAATAATTTTGTTCTTCAAATAATCAAATCATAACTTTGTACACTTTTTACATAACATTTTTATATATTTTACATACAACATAACCAAATGAAATATATGTACATACATACAAGTAATAAGGCAAATTATTATTGAGGAAGGTTTGTTACGGCTCACAATTTCAACGAAAGGGACTCACTGCTGTGTTTTCACCACAAAATAAAATATAAATTAATTTAACCGATATTCGCTGGGAGAAAATTTAGCTTTTTTGTTGTCAGCAGAATCGAAGTAAGTGCTGCAACCGGAGCTTCCGAAGAGCAACAATAAGACAACAATAACAATGATTTATGCTTTAACAAAAACAAGGGCATGTCGAAAATGTATATCCATAGAAATTAAATATCAAACACAAAATCAAAAAAATTTAAAGAATTTTTACAAAATAATTTATATAAATTTTAAGAATAAAAGCGGGAGATGTAAATGAAGAATTCCCGACAGGGTTGCCAATTTTATAATTATACTTTTGGATTTAAAATTTTCAATTCCAAATTTTGATTTTTAAAAAATTTGAAAATCTAATTTTTAATAAAATTGATTATTTTTTTATTTTAATAATTTTTAATTAAAAAAGTTAAGCGCAGCTTATAAATTATATGAATTTCTGTGAATTAATCTATTTTTTTTAATTTATTTAATGTCATACTACCGTAATCCATCCTCATTGTTTTCCTGAAATTTAGTTATTGTTGAAATTTGCAAAGAAAAAAAGTTATAAATTAAATAAAATGCCTGTTAAACCCTGTTTTTCTGACTTGGAAGTGAATATAACCCTTTAACCGTTATTTAGCTCGCTTCTGGAAGTTGCTTTAGAAAATAGAAAATAATTTATAAATAATAACAGTAATTTAAACAAATTAAAAAAATAAATAATTAAAAAGAAATAACAGTACTTTAAACAAATGCTGAACTTTCATAACTCAAACTTCTACAACTCGAAATTTTCCACGAACGCGTACACTTAAATTGGAAAAAGAAATCATACAAATTTCCTGTCATAACTCGAAGTTTTTTGTGGCTTCTGGTGATTCGAGTTAGGGAAGTTCAACTGTATATAATTTTTTCGGCAGTCGGGTCTACATAGAAGCTATTAGAATTTATCCAAAATATTTGCGGAATGTTTTATGCTGCAAGAACAAAAACGAGAAAACTTCTTATTATACGCCATCAACTGTATTAGAACACTTGTAGTTGTTAAAAAACTTTGAAAGCGCGTTATTAACGAAAATATTAAGAAGTAGCTAGTTGAATCAAGATTTTAAAGTCACCACAGCAATGTATTTTTTTGTAATTTCTATATTTTTTGTTATCATATATGTACATACACTTAAGCAAAAACTTAAATAATAAAAAAAACAGCGTTTAACAATTTTCACACGCGCTTTCGCTCTCTTTCTCCCTGTAATTAACGCTCTTTAACTTATTAACAGTAGCCATACAAATTCACCCAAAGCAAGCGTCGCGCGTACCGCACTGTTCCTCGACAAGACGCCACTACATCGTTCAACGCACTACACAACTAATCAATAAATTTGCAATTTTAATGATATGACTTCAATACATACATAAATAAGAGGATAAAATCAAAAAGGTATATACTATATATAATATTTATATATAGCATACAGTATATACATACATACAAGTTATATGAATTCATTATTGTTTTTCAGTTTTTGTTTTATATATTTATAACACATTATTAACATAGCGTTGCCCAACATAAACTACTAGTAATGCACATTTTATAATTAAAGCGATTTCTCTAGGATACTAGGATACTACAACATGGAAAATTATAATATTCAATTAAATTAGTTAAGCAAAAACGGTTCGAAATGATTTGCAATAAACACGGAAACAGCAATTTTAACTCGACGGCAACAACATTTAGCTGCACTTCGTTGGCTTGCAGCGCGAACAGGAAGCATTGCTGTGTTGTAGCGCACCTCGACGCAGGAGGCGTGCAAAGCGTTGGCTATATAACTTTAACAATTACCGCTTTGCGTACTTTGTGACGTGAAATACCTGCAGTTGGACACATTTCTGTGTGTGTGAGTGTATGCGGCGTGCCAAATTGTGAAATCTATTTAGTCTACTATACATTCGATTTTAACAAGCGTGTGCTTAAACGTTCAAAGTTTCAGTTCTACCTCATTTCGCATATATTCTTGTAATATAACAAAATTCACCGCACAAACACAATTACACACTATGAAATATTCTCTAGAAATATATGTACGACTTTGTGTGCACTGAAGTGGACGCTGGAGCGTAGCTGGCGCAACGCATGCTGCTTTCTAAAGCACTCTAAACAGCTTGCTATTGCTAAGCTTCTTTTCTTTCGCTGCAGTTTTTTGTTTAGTGAGTTTCTTGTTTTAATGTTCGCGCGTTTGCTATGTGTTATGGTGTGTATATGTGTAAGTGTGTGCTCACTATTTGCATACCTTAGTATTAAATAAATGTTTTATTTGTTTTTGTTTTCCTGTTTTGCTGTTTCATTCCATTTTCGTTATTTTATATCATTGTTTTTGCTTTTGCTTTCAACAAGTTGACTTGAAGATTACTAAAAATATTTAATATATTTATATGCATAATAGTATTGTTTTACATACTTTGCTTGTATATATATATTTATGCTAATTACAGTGGAATATTTGAAAATAGGTTTATAGTTTTATCGCCGTCATTTTAAATGACGTTTAAATGGTATTTTTGTATGTTTTGTTTATATATAAATTTTGCTTCTGATTTTCTTTTCTCTTTACTTTCCAAGTGTATTTTGCATGCATAAATTTCACACCACCGCCACCAGTTTAAATCTACGCACTCTCAACGACGTTCACTTTGTGACTTGGGCCGGCGCGCGCATGAGTTCGTAAATTTATTCTGGCGTTTCCAATGACATGCGACTGCTCCTTATGCGATTCTGTGCATAGTTGTTCATATTTATTTTATCGAACTATATTACCGTACCACCGGGAGGCGCCGCTTGACTTGGTGATAAATGCTGTGGTACATTTTGCTATAGGTTGTGGTACAAAAACAAAAACATATGATCAGCATAACATTTGCGTTGATATTTTATGCATACTTACGGTTGCATAGCCGGGTCGCGCCCATGTGTAGATGAAGCCATCTTGGCACGCGGTTAGGAAGCAATCTTCACGAAATATCAACGCCGAGAGACGCTCGTGCGCGATTTTCTTGCATATCAGCGGCTCCAGCAGTGGGCATTCGTCGAAGCGTGGACACGAGGGTGTGCCGATCAGTTTCATGGGATCGTAGGAAGTCACTACAGCATTGGATGCTGCGCTCAACGATGAGCTGTGTGAATGTGTATTGGATTTGCCCAGTTTAAGTGAACCGAAGCTATGCGCCGTCGTGCTGCTGCTGCCAATGCCGCCACTGTTGTTGTGGTCGTTGCCGCTGGCTGTCGCGCTGCTGCCCGCACCGTATGCTTGGTGGTTGTGATTGCTGTTATTCGTTTGGTTGTTGGACTTGAGCAGACTCATGCCCTTACGATGTGTGCGATGCGTCGCCGCAATTTGTGACGCATCAAAGGAACCAGTTATTGAGGAGGTCTTCTTGTCCGAGTTGCTCAGAAAGCTGAAATTCGAAAAGCGCTGCGTGAGGCTGTTGAATGCCGAGACGCTCGAATCTGAAGACTTGGTGGAACTATTCGAGTTCTTGCTGTTGTAGCCGGACGTGGAGACTGTCGAAGCGGTGTCCTTGTTGTTACCTTCAATGGAGTCCGATTTGGTGGCACTGATGCAGTTGGGAAATTTTATTGAGTTACCTGTTGCATTCGCCTTGTTGTTGGTATTGTTCGCTTTGTTGTTACCGTTGCTATTCCCTGTTGTGTTGCTGCCAGCTGGCATTGCCTCATCCGGTGGCGTATTGGCGTTCGACGATTGCGATGATATGGTGCAGTTCGCTGTAGAAAATTTACTTGAGCTGCTGTTGCTGTTGTTCTCAGGCGCTACTGTTTCTTTCGTTGGACTGCTGGTGTGTTGTGGTGGTGAGAATGGTGCCGTTATATTACCTATGGCTATTGGCCGTATCACTTTGATGCCATCCGCATCAATACCGCCATTCATATAACTAGTATCGTTTAAATTAACGCTATTGACTCGTTGACGCAGCGACAATGGGTGTCTCAGCACATCCTCTGTTATGTCCCATAGACAAATCTGCGTATCCTGACTGACCGAGCCCAGACGATAGCTAATCGCCAGTTTATCCGGTGCCAGCGCCGCTGATGAGGATGCATCCGAACGAAACGATGCTGAGTGTGGCCGCTGTCGTGTATGATTCGGTGTGGAGTTCTTCTCATGCGCAATGCTGTTGACACCGGGTATGTAATCGAAGCCATTGGCCGTTGAGTCGGCCGAAAAACGCGCCTCGCGCCCAATGCCATATTCGTTCATTTGATTTTCGTCGTCGGAAAAGTCACCGCCATCCCAGTTGGTGTACGAGGTCGTGTAGGGATCAAATGCCACCACGGACACCCATGAACGATGACCTTGACCGCGTGCCACTACACGTCGTTCGTGCAGCGACCACACCGTCACCAGGTCATCCTCACCGCCGACCACAATGTATTTGCCATCTGGCGACCAACACACACACAAAAAGCCACCGAAATAGGAACGCGCTATGCCCAGCAACTCCATGGTGTCATAGTGAAAGACACGCAGGAAGCCATCCTGCGAGACGATGGCCAAATTGGAGCCACATGGCGAGAAGCAAAACTCGTTGATGCAGCAATTCTCGGTGTTGAATATCCATTTGTAGAGTGGATTACGCGTCGATTTCGATTTGCAGGTGAGTATTGTATAGCCGTCGCCCATTTTAAAGGGCTGATAGTTGGGCGCAGTTGGTGTGCAGGGGAGGTCCTCGTTGTATAAATACAGATTGCCTGATGCGTGCGAAGCCAAAAATAAATTCGGTGAATTCGGTAACCATTTTAGGCATGTCACTTTGGTCTTGTCAATCAGCCGCTGTAGACAAAAGTTAAATTAATTATTTTGTTTCTATTTTTCAGTTATTATTTATATTAAATGGATGTACCTCTTCATTGTATAGCTTGCGCAGCTCACGTGGTCCTGGCTGTGGGGAGACGAGCTGGATTTGCCCTGTGGTGAAACCTACGAGCAGCGGCGCGCCAGTCGAGGTGGCTGTGGTCGCGTTGAAGTCATGACAACTCGGATTGGTGCCTTTATAGAACTTCTTGTCGATCGGTTTGGTCATTTCTGCACCCTATAAAAAATAAAAAAATTTAAGTTCAATTTCTTTATTTACGTTTAACAAAATTACAAAACTTAATAAGTATTTCATTGAAGTATGGGCTTTAGTTAGTCAACAAAGAAACAAAAAAAAATTATTGGATAGCATTTGTAAAGATGTGTGTATATAAGTATTTAAATTAAGTTTTGATAAGTTGCTGACGTCAATGTTTTTAAGTATATGCTATATCGATCCGATCTAAACTACTTCTGCAGAGACTGTTGTTGTTGTTGAGATTGTTATGTTTCCTTAGACAATAAGCTTTGCAAAATTTTGTAAAGATATGTATCTTCACAAATCAAATGCAGTCTTCCATGCAAGAATCGGATCGATTAGTTTGCATGTCAGCTAGATACCAAAGTGGTTGTTGTTGTTGTTGTTGTTGTTCACAGTCCATGACCGGATACAAATTCGGCGTCTGTTCCGGTTACGTAGACTCGATTGTCGTGGGACGGTACCAAAATGGTGCAATATCGGCGGTCCCGATTGATTTTTGGGGGAGGATGGGTGTGTGCAAAATTTCGCACATATGGAAATAGACGAACATGTCTAAAGCGACTCAGCTCATTACGGTAATAATTTATATTTGTCTCTCGGCAGGTTGATTAGACTTTTGAACTCATGGAGGTTATAAGCACACATTAGCAACTTTGATTGGCGGCTGCCTCTGAGTTCTTGCCATTGCTTTGCCTTTCTCTCTTCCTTGCGGAGCAGGTCCTTCATGTTATCTGAACCAACCGCAATGCAGGGTTTCGGTCCTATCATCCTAGAAGAGCCGGCCGTTCCGACGACAGTCAGTCTAACCAACCGGAACGGACCCAGATTAATAATCGGCCAAGGACTGCCAATTCGGCACCATTCCTTGAAATTAATTCAGGAATGTTTTCTGCCGCTATAACAACAACAACAGCGAGCAAGCTGGTTGGCCAGTTCATTATTATCGCCTACAGCCTATTGACCTGACATTAAAACTCTTACTTGCCAATAGATAGTCAATCAATTTAAAAACGTGATCTTCTAATATTATTAACATTATGCCTTACATATTTACTGAGTATTGTGTCTGTGACAAAAAAAATTAATATTAATTTGATTTATACACTTTTATCATTATAAATATTTTTTTTGCATTGTCATTGCGATAAAAACTAACGTCAACATCATTACGATCGTTCTAATAGTAAAGAAAAAAGTATTTAATAAATATATAGATATTTATGATATAATCACAAAAGCTGTGGTTTTATCTGAGATCGCCGATTAAATAATGTAGAATTCATGATTTGCATTTGCAAAGCGTTTTGAGCTAATTCATCACAACTTGATCATGCCGTCAATGAAAGTAAAGTCTGTAATTGATTTGATGCCTCATTTAATAACTAATTACACTTGAAAGAGTAGGCAATTAGCGAGTCTTTACTTCCTAATACAGAAACAGACAATATTCACCCACATATGTACATATGTGGATATAAAAAATTAATTGGCGCTATTTTTGAGTTGATAAATTAGAAAATGGTTAACTAATAATGGCGTCATCACGATGAAAAGCGTTTTATATGAGGTCTGGATAGTAAATAAAGAATATTTAGGTTGCTACGACTTGAAGAGATCGGAAAATGCATTACACTCACTTAAAAATAGCTTAAAATTCTTGAAAATTGTGTTACTGTGGGTCAATACATATTTTATAATCCCTTCCCACGACAATGGGGTCTAATTAATCGAAACAGACGCGAATTTTTATTCGGCCCAGGATTGTCAACTCGGTACCATGCCTCGAAATTACTTCAGAAATTTTTTCTGCTGCTTCAACAAGCAAAACATATTTTATAATCAGGAATGAAATCCTCTTGGCAGCTCAACTTTCTTAACAAACACGCTCAAGACGACACCAAGGTCTTTATTAAATGAGTTTATGCCATAATTACTTTCCGGTGACTCGGAAATTTCCTAATAGAAAAGTAAATAATTTTGATGAGCGTTAAAAGTAACTTTCTTGCAGTTATCTTTTCAAAGAGTGGCCAAGCGGTAATTGTAAAGCATTAATGCTATTTTTGGAAAATATTATTTATAGTAGAATGTTTATAAATATAATATTTTATCATTAAAAACACATACGGTTATTTGCACCAACATAAAACAAAATAAATATTCCACACAATGAGAAAAGCACAAAACCAGCTGTGCGCCTGTCCCCCCCTCCCGCGTACAATCCCGAAAACACCTAAATAAAAGAGAAATGCTTAGCTTACTTCTACAGCTGGATGGAACCGGCCGCAAGCACGCAACCTTAAATTCATTAATCTTTGACGTACGATATATCTACTAGTATTATCGTTCCAGAAATAGACAAATGTGCCTGAATATAAAATATTCATACATATGTATATACGTACATACATATTGTATGTATTTACTTATTTTGTGGCGTCTCAACTGTAATTATGATATGCGAATATGGCCATAACGACGAAAGTGGATACATGCAAAGCATGCGAAGAGATTATACACTAATAATATTAGATTAAAGAAAATATACATAAATATGTATGTGCATATGCTTGTACACCATAGTTCTACATACTTCATTTGTTCGTTTACATAATTAGTTTAGAAAATTTACAAAGTAAAAAATGAAGTAAGGGTGTGAAAAAAAAACGTTTACGGTATCATATATCTATGAAGTTGTATAGGGTACATTAGGGTGCCACTTTTGATGTTTTTTAACTAAATAAAAAAAAAAGTGCATAATAGGTTCTAATGCAAAAACTACTTCTTATTTCCTGATTTTTCCAATATTTAGATTTTTTTCGTTTGCCGTGGTCGTCATCAAAAGGGGGGTCTCTCGTCCGAGGCTGTTTTTTTCTTTTCATTGGGGGTGTTTTTTACGTGGCGGGTTCCAAACCCAGCGCACAACCCTTTGCAGGGGATGTTTCGCCTTCTCACTTTAGCTCGCCTTCAAACGGATGTTCTTAGGTCGTGAAGAAGTCGTGAGCTGCTTGAGTCACATGTAAAAGAATCGTTTCTGGCCACTCCCAAGTGAATGGCGATCAGAGAACTTTCCTCATTTCCGTGAACTTCTACACATGACTAGATCCAATATTTAGATATAATATTTATTTCTTTAATTATTTTATTTACCGTTTAACCCCTCCTGAAATTTAATTTAAAGTTTCCTTCTAAAGTTCTAAACCAAGTTTGACGAAGAAAACAAGATAACCGTTTATTTATTTTTTTTTTCAAGGATACTGTATTACCTTGTATGCATGTAAAAAAGTGAGCATTGCCTCGATTTTAATCGCCCAGTTTGAATAAAAGCTTTAGGTATACTCGTATATAAGCCCATCCGAAAAATTTATTCGTCGATTGTATGCCAGATTTCGTGAAGATATCTCATAAAATAAAAAAGTTTTCCTACAAGGATTTGATTTGATCGGTCATTTTGTATAACAACTGCATTAAATACTTCTCTAACAATGAATTGTCTTTTCAAAAGTTATTTGGGATAGTTGTAATATTATATGTCCAACATCATAATCAAAAATACACGACCACCCTAATGCGGCTAGTTACAATCAACTGCTTACAACTGCATTAAAGCAAGCTCAGCTTGATGCTTTAAGCTTTAGATCAAACTAAAAAACGAATGTTGCAGCTTGTATATGAACTAAAAACCCACAAGCGAAATTGTAAACAAACAAACACACATACACGCAACTATCTATATAGACTTATTTGATCAAAAAACAACAATTAAGGCGAAGACGAGTACTTCAATATTATATAATTAAAAATTGTTGTTTACTGCCAAAAGTTTGCGATATCACGCTTGAAGGCGCTATAATTGCCATAAACGACAAGAACTTCATGATCAGCAATAGCGACATTCAAAGCGGCAGCACCCACCGCCGTCGCCATCAATACACGCGATCATAAGAACTGTCAAGTTTAAGTTTGATTCGTGGCGATTATCTTTATAATTGTTGCGTAAGAGTTCAGTGTGACACAGCCGAGTGTTGTCACTGCTCATTTGAGTATCATTGTTGCTTCTCGGTAGTTACTGGCGGAGTGCGCGTATATAGTATTAATGCCCACCGACGACTGCCATGTTTACATTTACACAAGTGCATTCTGTGAATGTAGTTGCTTCAATTGGTGTTTTTGCAGTCACACGTCTACGTAAACGTACTTATTGTATGAGTGTAAATATGTATGTAAATGCTTTGCTGCACTTGCCACTTTTATTGTTACAATTCGGAATTAAATTGTTGTTGATGGCAACGGCGTGCTATGGACACCAGCGTGTACAATGTCTCAAACACGCGCCAGTTGCTCATAGTAGAGTAAACATATTAGTATATATGTATTGTATATATGTATGCATTCGTTTGTATGTATGCACCCTACCGAAATGGAAGTGTCATCATAAATGGGACATCGTACTGGACAACACTCGCAACATACTAACCTTCCTGCAAGTGTTTTATAAATACTAACACGGCGACTAACGATTATTATCAGAACTAGTTGGTGTATTACTATCATATTTCGGAGTTTGAATTACATAAGCATTATATCTGTACATATTTGTAGGATCTGTAAAATCTTATCAAACGACCCTTCTTCATTGATCCACCCTGTATTTTCAGAGCCTATCGCTAAATCATATCCATGCAGACATCGAAATTTTACTGCTACAACGATCGGTCTAACGGTTATAACAACAACAACAGAAGATTTCTAAACTCCATTAAACTGAAATTCTGACAAACGTCCAATAAATGTTGGTGTACTTATTTATATGCACATGAGTGTATGTAAGAAATTGAATTGAATAAAAATTGACTACATTCAGCGCGAATGCTTGAGAATCAATTAAGTATATCCAATTGAAAAGTTTGCCATATTAAAACTGAACGTTAGATAATTTCTGAATTTGTTTTTTTTGTATGTTACAAATAAAATAAATTTTATAAATAAAATAATTGCGTAAAAGAAAAAACGATGTCGTTGTTTAAAACTTTCCTTTTAATTTTTCAGTGTGATTCATAAACGAAATAGTGAGTTTTTTGAGAGAATTCAAAAAAATTGTATATTTATAAATAAAAACACTAACTTTGGCAGCTACATATATGCTATATTACTCTGAGAGAGAGTACCGTTAGCTTGGATAATAATTTTATTTCTAGAGAAATAAAAAAGTTTTCAATATAAAAATATTTTTTAGATCGATCAGTATGTATGGAAGCTACATGCTAAAGTGTTGCGATATACAAGTAGGAGTTCCGATAAATGAGCAAGAAGCTACTTTAAAGAGGAGGTAAGAATGGGTGCAAAATATCATATCGATTCTGAAGAGCTAACGGAAATAGTTATATCTTATCTCGTCTTACTGAATATTTATTTATACATATATTTTATAGGGTTTCCGAAGACTCCTTCTCTCTGTTACAAACTTGGTAGCAACCTTAATATTCCCTGTGAAGGGTATAAAAACAATTAATGTAATATATTAAAAATATCTTTGTAAATAAATAGATATTTGCCTTTAGGGTAACAAGTCTCGCGCAGGTCTAAAAAATACCATAAGCTCTAACAAACATGCGGATAAATTTCAATTTGTAATTTCTCGATCACCCAAAACTTTGCCTATTAGATGCCGCTTTAGAGCATCGTTTACAGCGAACGACTGTGTTTTTGTTGTTGTGGCAGAGCATACGACTAATCGAGCCCAGTGGTCAGCTGCTGCACACAACCGCTAGCCGCACAACAATTGCCCGACAAATTAACCGATTGTTTGCAAATCATTTGAATGCATTTTTATACACAATCACACATATGTATACGTTGCAATGAGTAAACAAACTCGTTATTTTTCAATTTTCAATTGCCACAAGCTCTGCAGTCGTTTTACTTTTCCAATTTTATACCAAGCAAATTCATTTAATTTCATTTTACAGCAGTTTGTTTGCTGATATTTATGACAATTCCTGTCTTTCTGTGTGAGCCTAACACAATCGTATTTTTGCAGGTTTGTTCTTTTACTTTACTTCATATTTGCGTACTACACGAGCAATTTAACATTATCAACGCCAGCCACTACCAGCGACAATTGGTTGCAACTTGCAGCAAACAGCATGTGTCACAACAACAACAATTTAGTAGTGTGTTAACACTCAGCGATCGTCCATGGAGTGACTGTGGGAGTTGTGTGAAAGTCGCTATGTCTGCTTTGCGGATGAAATGTCGGTATGCAGCAGCGACAGACGTGCATTAGATAAGATAAGACGTGTGTTTGTTATTTATTTAAATTCGTTTTTAATTTATACTCAGACTTTTAATAGAAGTAGAGAAGAAGTATGGTGGTGGTGTTACTTTTAAAATGAAAAGGTGGTACGTACGGATGTGCCTTGCGATTGTGTAATCGCATTTAGAGCACAAAACTCAGCTACGGCATCATAAAAAGATTCTACTAATAATCGTTTTCATTTACTATCTACGAACTACAAACATAAACTTTATGATGTATTTTTATTGTTTTACTATTACAAGTCATTTACCTTTTTCACTCCTCTAAATGCATAGACGTATAATTCCCTGCCGAAATTGAAACAAATCCGATCACCTCCATAGATTTGACTAGCCAGACCATTTTGTCCATCCGAGCCACCGTTGATCATTGTATGCATAGAAATGCCCGCACCAAGTCGCGCATCCATGGTAGCTGGCACACCGTAAGCAGCCTGTTGTTGACCATTCACTAAAGAACCAGTGGCGGACGCATTGCTACCATTCGCAGAACCGTCACCGCTTCCTTTGGAATTATTTGTTGCAGAACCATTCACATTGCCATTTATAGAGCCAGCTACAGCGGTGCTACCACCACCGCTTGTACCACTTATTGTATTTGGACACGGGTTATTATTAGGCAGCGACACAATGGAAACACGCACTTGCGGTGAACTTTGATTGGTATTATAGCCAACACGATTTGGACGGGAGTACTCAGACAGCGTGAGTAACCGGTAGGTGCCTTCACGAGTCACGAACTGAGTCTTCAAGTCGTCCTTGACATTCGGATCGAGTTGTGCGGCCATTACTCCGAATCTATTATTTGTTTTGACTTGCTGAAGGTTGTAATAGCCGACTACGCAAGCGGCTGATTGTTTTCAGCTAATGTGCTAGTGTTAAAGTAGGTAAGTGGGTTTGGCGAAAAATTGTTCAAATACCTTTTGGCAACCCCCTCCACCTTAACCCACCGACCGACTCGTCGTCACAGCTCTTGTGGCACTCGCCACTGACTTGCTATCCCCTAATCGTTTGATCACACACAACCACCCAACAACACAATATAATAAAGGAATGCTAATACACTTGCACCTTATCTATTTGCTGCTTGTAAAATTCGTAACTTTTCCTATTAACTAAACTTGTTTCTCGATTTATATGCACCGCGATATAAGAATTTTCTTTTGCAAGGAAATCACTATGACCACCACTGCTATTCTTCCTGGCAGTAAGTGGGCTTGGGGGCGCGGCCGTATGAGTTGCTTTGCCACTGCTGCATTTGTTGTTGGGAGGAATTTTCTTTTCGCTTTTCACACTATATGCATTTTCATTCTTGTAATTTCAAAATCGACCACACGACGAAATCTCATTTTTTAATACACACAAATGTGACGTAAATTTTCGGTTACCAATTGGATTATTTAATTTATTGCAATCACTTAGTCCACCGCTATTTGTAATTAGAACTTTTTGCACTTTTTCACAATTTTCCGTCAATTTCTTGCGTTTTTACTTTCATTCTAATTTTTTCTTATTTTCTAATTGACATTTCTCGCTAATTTGACAGTTTTCTGATAAATTCTGCTATTTGACAGCTGAGCAGAATGTTGCCGTGCAACATTCTCCGGAACAGGTGACATAAAATGTTGCTTAACGACAAGTGCATAGCTATGTGGCGACAGATGGCGCTAAATATTATTGGCTTCACATGCAGGTGGCGCTGCTGGTGATTTTGTTGAACAAGCAGAAGTTTGGTTATGAATTTACAAGTCAGCGCTTTAAAAGATTTTTAATTTGTCGCAAGTCCAAGTGTCGTCTACGATGCTTACTCGTTTATCTGTAATGCACACTATGTTCTACATTTATTTGTCATCTTCTATTTTTCTAGATATCTAGATCGAAGAAGGGAATCAGTTAATATGTATTAAGCAAATAATGAGAAGACAGTGATGAATGGCATTGACAGCGCTAATCAGTCAGAGTAAAACGGTTGCCTTTGCAATACACAAACATACACACATATACGCACATTCCTGTATAGCCCTCACATATCTACTTACCCATTTGTTACACAACTAGGGAATTACATTGAAATAAGCAAAGATATCTATAAAAAAAAATGAAATAAAGTCTTTTTCGTATAAAGTCCTCAGCATATAAAAGGGTTACCAGTGACACCCGCGTGGTCATTCAAAGCTAATTACTCGGCGCATCTAACGGGATTCGCAGTTAACGATGCAGTTTACAAGTGAGTGAATTTTATTCCAAATAACTTTTATCACAGAAATTTTAACATTTTACAGGCCACATACCGCTGCTCCTTGCGCTTAGTGCTAGCCTTTGCTATGCGTCGAGCAGCACGTACGATGGCAAGCCGGGTTGCAAGACGCCGGGCGAAATCGGTAACGTATATAGAAACTTTTGGGATCCGATGCGTTATTGGCGTTGCATTGGCTTAGATATGGAGCCGCTACGAGAGAGTTGTCCCGATGTTACCGCCTTCCAACAGAGTTTGGGTCGCTGTGTTCCGTGGCGATATTGGAAATGGGAGGTGCCAGTGTATCCGCCTAGTTGTCCCACTGGTGTTATGTGCATACAAACGGAGTCACAGCCTTGGTCATTTTACCCCCAGCAATTATATCCACAACAAGTGCCGCAAGCCTTATCGCCAATAAGTCCCTTTTTCTCACGAGGGCCGCAGCAAACACTAGTACCTACAAGTCCGTTATATCCTTATGCAGCGCCGCAAGCATTTGTGCCTACAAGTCCGTTATATCCTCAAACTTTGCCGCAAGCCCTAGTGTCAACAAGTCATCAATATCCTCAAGTGTCGCCGCAAGCTCTAGTTCCAACAAGTCCTCAATATCCTCAAGCAGCGCCGCAATCGTTAGTGGCAACAAGTCCTCTATATCCTCAAGCATCACCGCAAGCTCTAGTGCCGACAAGTCCGTTTTCACAACCACAGCTATCTACGAAGCCACACTTTCTAGGTCCACTACCACCGCAGCCGTCACCGTCTCCCCAGATTGTGCATCCTCCTCAACCCTTGCAGAATTTTGTGCCACCACAGTCTTCTCTAGTCTGGAGTTCGCCACATCTGTCGCCGCAGTCTCAACAGGTACTGAATACACCATATCCAATGATTTCATCACGACCACAATACCCAGTGGGGCCCAACGTTTAAACTGTTCGACTAAACAGAGCAACTTAGAGAAGACCTTCAGAGCTTGACCTTTATATAAATATATATTCGTATTAATTTTATTAAAAAGTTATTACATTTGGTGCTGGTGAATTAAAGTCTTTTGGTCCGTGATTTTTTCTAACTTTCTCACGCCGCTGCAACTACAGCCAAGTAGAAGTGACTCTTTTAAAATTGATGGAGAGTCGAAGATGGCAGTCTAAGAATATTTTGCTTCTTAAAGATCCATACAAAATCTCTTTGCAGATACTTTGGGCCATGAGAACTTTATTATTTCTTCGGAAGATGTCAATAAACAGGCTTGAAATCTTTTTCATACTGCCAGACATGGAATTGTGGGACGAGCTATCTCTTAAACTCGGCCTAATGAAAAGTTCTATATTTTTTGACTAACTGAAGCTCAAATATATAATAACAGGGTTAATATTTTCAGTTTGCTGCGAAGTTGGTAACACAAAGAAGACAACGTCGGAAACCCTAAAGTAAATATACGATATATGTAATACGTGACGAGTTGTCTGGATTTAGCTTTGTCCGTCTCTCTGTCCGTGAAGTTATACGCGAAATAGACCCTGAGTTGTTGAGATATCGATCTGAAATTTTACACATATCGTTTTTTCCCCAATTTGTCGGACTCGCCGATATTGGACTACTATAGCATATAGCTGCCATACAAACTGACCGCTTGAACTCAAGACCTTGTATGGAATACTTATTTATTTGAAAAGGTATTTTCACGATATTTGGCATAGATTAATAATTAATGCATTGCTTTAATATACGAACAAATTGTTAAGATCGGACTACTATAGCGTATAGCTGCCATACAAACTGGCCGATCGAACTCAAGTCCTTGTATGGAATACTTTTTTGTTTGTCAAGATAGCTTCATGAAATTTAGCATAGATTATTATTGAAAATATTGCTATAAAATTTGAAAAAATTGTTTAGATCGGACTACTATAGCATATAGCTGCCATACAAACTGACCGATCGAATTCAAGTCCTTGTATGGAATGGTTATCTATTTGACAAGTTATCTTAGCGAAATTTGGCATAGATCATTGTTTAATACATTGCTTTAATATACGAACAAATTGTTAAGATCGGATTACTATAGCATATAGCTGCCAAACAAACTGACCGATCGAACTCAAGTCCTTGTATGGAATACTTATTTATTTGACAAGGTATCTTCACGAAATTTGGCATAGATCATTATTTAATACATTGCTTTAATATACGAACAAATTGTTAAGGTCGGACTACTATAGCATATAGCTGCCATACAAACTGACCGATCAAAATCAAGAAAATAATTTTTATGCCCTTTTTTGCCATCAGAAATAGACCTTTGAAAGGTATTATAACGGTGAATTTGAAGCCAGTTATTTTTTAATTAAATTTCCGCATTATTTTCTGCACAAAATATAACCGTACTAACATTTCCCTGCGTGTGTGTAACAAGCAACAAATGCCTTTGCGAAAGCTCGCCAAAGCTCTCGATAGCTCACAACGAATGCACAAGGCACTTGTTCGTAGTTTTCCTAGGCCTCCCGCACTCTAGCAAATATTTTTCGTAAATCACAGCTGCTTACAGTTAGTGTAAATATAAATTGAATGCCTTCGCTAGTAAAAAATATCAACGAAATCAAATTTATAACCCCGAAGACCTAAAGAAAAAGGTAAATATTGACGGCGTGGCAAAAAAAGAAATACAGTTATTTATGCAAATATGAAACAAGTGTTCGTCAGCATCAACAAATAATTTGCTGCCCAAAAGTGCAAATGAAATAAATGTGTGTAATTAGTGGTGAATACATATGTGTGCGCATGTGTGTGTGCGCTGCAGGTGCCTGTGACTATTTTAACGCAATTTTTGCGGAGGTCAAGTGCATATTTTATATACTCGAACACATTTCTGCGTACATACTTGGCAAATGCTTATGGAATCGCGCCTAATTGTATGCTCTGCTGTTGTTGTTTCGTGCCTGCAGTTGTATTTGTAATTAAGCGTAGAGATGCTTGTTTCCGGTAGCTTTGCTGGGAAGTAGGTCAGTGGGGCGTGCCACAAGTACCACAATGCAAACAAACAACAGCTGCTCGAGACGCCCCGCACGACACACCTTCGGTGCGCTGCAATCGGGCCGTTTGTTTGGTCGTTACGAATAACGGTGAATATTATGCAGTTTTTATGTGTGTGTATGTGTTGCTGCATGCCCAGTAGAAAATTTATAGCTGCTGATGTCAATGCTGATTTTAAGTTCAAGTGTTGAAGTGATAATAACGCAAGAAAAAATATTGAAGCTGAGAGACTAAATAGTTTTAGTGGGTTTGAAATATTACTAATGGTTCTCTGAACTGACACATAGATAGCGCTACTAGACTTAAGTCCATATGATTTTTAGTTATTCCTGAACTACTTGTGTACAAAATTTTGACAGCTGTCAGATCATTCGTTTGCAAATTATACCATTTTGAGTGAGACGTGGTGAAAGGAGTACTGAAGACGGTGAACGCAGTGGACGCCGACGATGTGATGATGATCTCACGACAGTGTGGTCTAAGTAGCCGGAATGGATCCGGATTTTTATCCGGCCGAGAACTGTCAACTCGGCACCATTTCTCGAAATTTCTTCAGGAATGTTTTCTATCCCTACAAAAACATCAACAGCAAATCTGCGGACGCCCAAAAGAGGTCTTACCGACGAAACCATCAAAAGAGTCCCACAAAATAATTTTGGATGACCTTAAAGTGAGGTTGTTTAAGTTACCAGGTATTCTAAAGATATCAACTGAACGTGTACATCATATCATTCACGAATATTTGGGTATGAGAAAGCTCGGCGCAAAGTGTGGGCCGAACGAGCTCACTTTTGACCAAAAAACATGAGGAGTTGATGATTCAGAGCAGTTTTCGGTGATGACCAAGCGTAACAAGCCCGAGTTTTGGCAACGATATGTGACAATGGCTGAAACATGGCTCCATTTTTTTACTCCGGAGTACAATCGGCAGTCAACTGAGTGGACTGCACATGATGAACTCACTCCAAAGTATGGAAAAACGCAACAGACGGCTGGAAGTGTTATGGCTCCTGCATTTTGGGAGGCGCATTGAAAAATTTTAATTGACTACTTTAGAAAGGAAAGGGCCTACATGTGATTATAATCGTTATTGGACCGTTTGAAACACGAACTCGCCGAAAAACGGTCGCATTTGAAGAAACAGAAAGTAAGGTTTCACCCAAATTATGCACCGTGTCTCAAGTCAGTGAAAATGATGGCAAAAACCCATGAATTGGGTGGGCTTCGAGTAGCTGCCGCATTCACCCTTTTCTACAGATCTGGTCTTCAGCGACTATTTCCTGGTCGGAGACTTTTCAATTGACCTGTCGTGTGAATTTCTTATAATTTAAACTTCTCTAAGAATCCATTGAAGAAAGAGTTTTAAGTGGTTACATCTTCTCATTGTATCAAGTCAACATCTAATGTCACAATTTTCTCAGAGAAAATAACAAAAAATTTCGAATTGCTTCTTCAATTCGACAAGCGTTACTCTCAAGAGGATCGTAAAAACTGTACCAGATGCTCAAACAAAAAGTTGTGATGCAACGCTGCGGTCATCTTAGCGCCTGACACTTGAGTGATAGTTTAGGAATCTGTTTTAGTGAAGAAATTCTGTTTTTATAATTCTTTCTTAGTGAAAAAATCTTTTTTCGAATTTTTTAATTCAAAAATTTTCTAGTTAAGATTTTCGGGACTAAAAAGAATATAGAATATAGAAGTAGAAATTTGAAAATAATTTTTAGTTCAGATTATATTAATTCAATTATTTTTTTAATGTAATACTTGCAACCCTGTGCCTGGGTAGCTTTTAAGTGAAAAACATTTTTTTTTTTTATTCTTGAGTGATGGATTTATGAAAGTAATAAAGTATAAAATTTGTTTTTGACATTTTTTTATATATTTTTAAAATATTTTTTATAAAAAATATCAAATATACCAATTAAAGACAAATTAGCGCTTTCAAGTCATTACATTTCCTACAGGGCACACACACTGCGATTCGTAAATGGCCTTGCCTGCATAAGGGTACTCAAGGTCACACATTTTATTGCACTTGAGTTGAGACTTTCAAAATATTTTCTATTTACCAGCAAGCATTTCTCACAAATGTACAAAGCCATTAAACAAACGTGCATATATTGACCTCTAAACTGCAATTAGGACCCGCCGGGCAAGGTGAGATTTTACAGCTCTTCACTAAAAGCTCACGCGTTTTGGCACCTTTTCGAGACGGTACTTTTTCACATTTGCATGTCACAATAAATTAATTACACTTTCTACACGTTTCCACTTCCAATTTATCAACAAAAGTTAAATATTATAAAAAAGCAGATAATTCCATGTACATATGTGTGAAAGTACATATGTATGTGTGTGAAGCATTTTTGTATGTGATAAAATTCGCCACTTAATTATGATAAGTCGACATGCAATTATGATGTACTCGTGCCATACCGTTACTCTACGCTATGTCGGTACATGTGTCGTTACATAAACACCACAGGAAGAGGAATGAACGCTGGTGAGTAAGTTGAGTAAACGCCCTGTAATTGCATGTTGTTCTTGTGTTGATAAGATAAGTTTTGATTTGATTTGAAGGTAAAATAAACAAATAAAAAAATGAAAAAATCGAAAAAATAAAAAAAACTACATCTACACCTTCATTGACAGCACAACCACTGTCAATGCGAAGGTGAAACCCAAAAGTCGCTCGCAGTAAACACGTGACAACCTTGCAGCTGACTCAGCAATTTCAAGGGTGCAGCGGGTGATGGTCGGTTTTTACTGACTATATCTACTCTAAAAATTTAAGAGGTGTGAAAATGGAATTTTTTTTTATACTTCCTTAGGTCATACCTTAAAAAATAATATACTAAAATTTTAGTTTTAGAGCTACACCCCTTCCAGTGTTTTATCAGCTCCAACAGTTTGTATTTAACGATGTCTTTCTGAAGACTGGATTTTTTAATTTTCTTGAGTGATTAAAATCAAAATTTATCTGCTTTTATCGACGTCATTATTCGACTTGTCGACAGAAGGTCGAAAGTAGGACAGTACGTGAGCACATTATCCTCTATACCAGATTTTTTTTTAGATTTCATCTATGGAGAAGATCGGAATCCATGTAACAATGTGACTCTGTGTTTTTGTCACCATCAGAGATCGCATGTAATTCGAAAAATAGTAAATTTTTTTCTTGAAAAATGTCGTGTTCCACTCTGGTGAAATCGGGTTTCTTAACTTTACATATCCTGAACATAGTATTTTTAACATTCTATTGATTGAGAGATTCACCAAAGTACTCAGTACTGATTGAGCTTGTCATTCTCAAATATGTGCGATTCTTGCTTAACGCTGGAGACTACTCAAGAAGCATTAAACGGAAATATTTGCGTTTTCTATATATATAGAATATACATATATATGTACAGTTATACATTTACTAACCACTTATAATTACTCTTAAATTGGAAAGTTAATAATCAATTCAATTCCCAGGGAATTACCAAATTACAAACGGCAATGAAAGCTTTCATGCCTATTTGCGCTGCACAGTGGTCTAGTTGCAGTTGAATGTTGACAAAAACAATCAAAGAAAAATTAAGAAGTCAGCTTTTATAAACTGAAATTAGAACGCCTTTAGAAGAAACTGTCTACTTTTGTTATTTAAAATGAATAAGCGCCTTACAAAATTTTTTGAATATTTGAAGATATGATTAGGTTAGATTTCTGTAACTAAAATCATGTTTAGACTAGTGCAGAAGCCTTTGGAAACGATAAAACAGAAACAAATTCATAGTAGGATGAGATTCATCGCAAACGAAAGATAAAATAAAAAAAAAATTAAAGGAAAAATTATTTATGAGCGAACTGAGTGCGGGAAAAGGTAGAGAAGGGCTGTGATTGAATTTTTAAGGGTTAAGAATGGTTTATCTCGATATCTAGCAAATCTACGAGTTCAATAGAAAAATTTTGTATGACAATGTTGTAGGTAATGAAAAATTCAATAACTTTTCTATTAGAAATTTTTTCGCTTAACCTCAAATTTTAAGTGAAAAATTCAAAAAATCACAGATTGGGTTTTTTATTTTTTTCTTTCTACAAAAATTTTTTCCTTTCACGAAGTTTGGTGAAAACTTATCTTCTTAAATCCCAAACATACTATATTTTTCCTATATATCCTATATTATCCTCTCAACAGCTTAAAACAAATGATACAGCAATTGTTTGTTTATAACCAAAAAATCGCAGTTTTAAAAACTGAAGCTCTGAATTACAATAAAAATATTTTTATTTTAGCAAAATTTTCCATGTTCAACACCACTGTGCAACGCCTAATACTAACGGATTAGTTCAAGATTACGAAACTTGAACACATGCAAAATTATGAATGTCTTTTAGCGAGCGCTTGTGAAAAGCTCATATCGAAAGCTCCGCTAGGCAGTCAATAGTTTGCGCTAATGAAGTCTTTGGCACGCAACAAGTTGGAAATTGACTTTAGTTATTTACTTGCATGCGCTTCAAACGTCGAGAAACAGCTGTTTGGCGAATATTTTACAGATTTTTTTTATATATTTTGATCGTTGTGTTTTTCCACTCGGTAGCAGAATATTGTAAGTACTGACACGTTCTGCAAATTAGTAAATTGTAAAGACTTAATTAAGTGATATTGTGATTAAGCAATAAATTAAGTGTTTCATGTAAACATAATATAATTTGCGAATGCCATCGCTTGGTAACATATGTTTGGTATACCGGGTAGTATACTAGATAGTATACCGGGAACATTGGGTGTAGAAATATACATACATATTTGTTTCGTGTGAGTTTTGGAGAGAAGTTGCGAGTAAATTGAATTTTTAATACATTTCACAAACGATCATTTTGTTGAAAAAAGTTACTTGAAGAAAAAATATGTTTTTTTTTCAATTTACAGTTTATTAAGTTATGTTAGGTGGGACGACGAAAGTGGTTTGAGTGATTAACTAAATAATCGTTTGGTTTTGAAAATTTAATTTAAGTGATTTAAATTTTATTGACAGATTGGGAAATTATGTTACGGAGTATCCAGTGCTTTGCCAAATTGTGTATATAGAACACTAGTTATATATTAATTAGTTTGAAAATTTGCCAAATATTCGCTTCTACTGAGAACTGAGAGTCAGTTTTACGACAAATATCAATTGCTAAGGGATGAGTTTCAATGTATTCTTGACTACTAGCAGTTCAATTAGTTCCAAAATGAATGAAAGATGCATTTTTGATGTTTTTCGAACGAGCCAAAATTTTTCGAAATTTCTTTTGTGTGGTTGGAGATTTTTCCTTCTAAAGACATTTAATTTGTTGGATTTAGTTATATTGGAGTAAAGAAGAAGAAGAAGAAGTAGTATTGCGATTTTTTCTTGAAAGACAGTAATTGGCGGAAAAAATTTTCGAGTTTCACTTAGGCATTTTTGCATATATTTTCTGTTTCGAACTATACATATCAATAGTTTACTAACCTTTACCTCTTTGATCTCGAGATTTGTTAAGAGGTGCCTAACTTCATTCAAAATTACATCAAGCTACAATGTGGGTGAATTTTTGGTCATACGTATAGAACTATCACAGTAATAATAAAAATTGAAGAGTTTGTAGGGAAAATATCCTCTGTTCTAACATCATCAGACATCAGGTATTGCGAAGCTTGGCGAGCGCTGGACAACTGTCAGATGTAGTATGCTCTTTACTCAAATCTTTAGCAATTCAGGGAAGTGAACTAGATTAGAAAACACTCGTTTAGTGGGCACAACTGGTGTGAAATGAAAAAATTGTTTTGTATTTTTTATTTTTATTTTTTAATAATCTATTTTTGTATTTTTTTTTCAATTCTTAAAAATTGCCTTGTTTAGGCTATCACTCTACTTAGCTGTGTCTCTTAACCCTTTCAGCCCCAAAGGATTTTTTAAACGATGTCAAACATATATAGAAGTTGCTTATAAGCAACTTTATGGCTGAAAGGGTTAAGCAGATTTGTGTTGGGTTCAAGGCACTTAGTCTGCTAGCAAGGGGTTAAATTTTCATGAGCTTATATTATCTTTTGCCAAATTTATCAATTAAAATTAAAAACCAAAATAAATAATCAAACCAATAACTAAAAAGATTACCAAAATAATAATCAAAACAATAACCAAAATAATAACCGAAACTATAACCAAAATTAGTAACCAAAAAAATAACTAAAAAAATAACCACAACTATAACCAAAACTATAACTAAAATATTAACCAAAATAATAACCAAAGACATTCTTACAATTAAATTTATATATTTACATATCTATATGAAGTTCAACAAGCCAAGCAAATGATGTAATATTTCATTCGGGTACAAAATCAATAACAAAATTTAGTTATATTGATTACTTAGGCACATGGCGTTAACTTCTGATTATGCATGTGTATACTACCTTCCTTAAAAATTAGGGCCAAAATCAATAAAATTCTAAAAGAAACACAAAAATAAGTGTGTAAAAGACATGAAATATTCGTTGCAACAAATTTTTCCCATAAAATACAAATGTCCTAAAGGAACAACAAACCATATAAGCTGAAATTCCTAAAAATATAACAAACTTCTAACAACATCTTTGAGTGGTGGCAAGTTTAATCTGAATTATTAAGACGATTCCGGTAAATGTATGAAGCGACAAAGATATAACCGAGCTTTGCAACAGCGCACACTCAGGCAAATATAAGCATGTGTATGTGTGTATAATTCCAGAGACTAAACACATATATACAAATGCATATATTAGCATAAAATATTGCTTGTATACACACATACATATGTATATGTGCATACGCACACTAAAATGTTTGCTACCAATTTGAGATACTGTGTAAGCAATTTATTTTCGGTCATAGGCACACACATTAAGCCACAAACACCCATAACCCAGAACACACGCACACACATGTATAAACTATGAGCTCAGCAGACAGGTCGTATACGCAACTCTGACAACAAAGCGGCCAGGCGACCTAAGCACTTGTTCTGCTTGCTCTCATGTAGATGCATGCGTGACTGAGTGTGTGTGCGCCGACATTTGCTGAGCTTGACGAAACCGCAAATGGCTACAAACAATGCTAATTAATTCAAAGTACACAGCTCAAAGAAATTTTCGTGCAACAAATATTTTTAGCATTTCAGGCAGAGAGACGCTCAGACGGACAGCTGTTCAGAGCTCCGTTGCTCAGCCATCAACCTACACAAATGGCCACATTTTCATTCAACTGCTTGGATAACAGAGGTGTTGCTGTGCCTTTTGTTGTTGTTGATGTTAGTGTTTTGTGGTTGTTTTGGTTGATATTGAAATGGCTAAGGAGAAAATGCAATATTAAATTGTGTAACGAGATATTGCCCGGAAAATTGCAATCAAATTGGAATTGTATGTGTGAATATGGTAGTATTGGTGGAGCGATCATCAAAGTAAGGTAATGCATTAAGTAATTCTGCTTACAGTTTGTAGCTGTTTGCCGAGGTTTCACGAGAAAACAACTAGTTACGAACTGGTTTCAGAAGGACTAGTTACAAATTGGTTTCGAACTAGTTTCAGAAGAAATTATGTTAGGCGGAATAGAACCAGTACTGACAAAACCAATTCTTTTAAAACCATTTCTTCAGAAATAAGTTCTTCCGGAACTAGTTCTTCTGAAACCAGTTTGTAACTAGTTGTTTTATAGTTTTTAAATTAATTTGGCTAATGAAGCTTACGACTATTTTTGAGCTTGAATTACTATTGAGTTTGGTATAGTGACCTTAAGGTATCTATACAATTCAATTTTGTGATTGCTGCATTAAGCACTTGAAGAGAGTTGACTCAGGTATAAATATATCTTTATATATATTTTTCGAGATATCGAAGTAATATTTTCAATTTTTCTTTTTCCTTCCTAGAAGTTGCTCACATATTGGAATTGCCGATATAGCATACATCTTCATTAAATTTCTTTGCGCCCGCTTTCTTTCCAATTGACGGTCCTTTCAACGCTTTGAAGTCCTATCGATGCTTTCAAGTACTTTTGGCTCTTTTCAATGTTTCCATCACTACAGCTAAGTGTATTGATTGCGAGGCTCCCACTCGAAGGACCGCGGATAGTCTAATCATGGCAGATACGAAACTACAAAGTAAATATTAAAAGCTTTTCATAGCAATGACTGATTTCAGACAGGTAATATCATACTTCCATGTGGATTTCTGAAATGAAAACGATTTAAAAAAGTACATTCATCGTAGGGAACACACTTTCAGATAAATACATCTTGAGATGACTACTTATGGAGGGCTTTTGCCAGATTTTTCGTATCCAAATAAAAATGAGTTTTCATGTGAATCCTCAAAAAGCTTCAATAAATACACAATTCTCATATAGTTCCTATCTTCAAGCTAGTTAAAGAACTGGTTAAAAAAATTAGTTAAAGAACTAGTTACATTTGTGCTCCATGCAATTTCAACACACTTATATACCTATGATCCACATAAGTGCCTCTGCGAGTTCATGGCTCCCAATATAGCAGAGCACTATAAATCCCGTGTCACCAGCGTAAATGCGTAATACATCGCATTCGCGCTAAGCAGCTGTAACCGCAGCCGAAACTTCAAGGCGACACAATGCGCTTTATGCGCACACACTGACACACACACATACACCTGTATGCATAGTCGTTTTGGTATGCATGCGTCTGCCGTTGAAACGCTCAACAATGTGGGTGCATAATTTAGGCTTTATCACAGCGTCCTATTTCCCAGCAACATTTGTTGTCATTGCGGCTGTTGACGTCGCCATTTGCCATTTGCCGTTGCCTCGTGCTGGCCGCCATTGCCATCATTGTCGCAACGCCATCAATCCGAGCCGACTGTAGTAGTGGTTTAGTGCCTTAAGCCGTACCGTAACATGGTAAATAGTTTGCACAATTGAGTAATTGCATGTGCGGCTCGGCAAAGTAGCTGAAATGTAGATGCCAGTCGTCTGGGTAGCGGTTTTCGGGCACAACAACAACAATTTGGCAAATAATTATAGAAGGCAACAGATAAGTGAAGTGCGGATGGAGGTTGTGTGGTGCGCCTATGCGAGCACTTATGCAAGCAGATATGTATTTTTGCGTAAGGAAGTGTGTATGTGTAGGAAGAAGAAGTGTGTATGTGTGCACGCAACGGCAAGGTTAATGTGGGCTATGCAGCGTTCTCAGCGGGCAACCTTTGTGTGCGTGTGGCATGAATTGCCTGAGCTAATGGTTTTGGTTGGATTTAATGCTGGTTGGAGGCTGGCTTTGTTTTTGTTCGTAAATTCCTCATAAATTAATTTGAATGTTTAATGGCATGCAAAGTGGCTGGCTACCGGTCTGTGATTTTAGGCGTCTTTTGTGAAATTTATAGTTTAACTGCATTTTATAGTCTGTATTTTAGTCATATGTGGTTGTGGGTATATAAGTAATATATGTATATACCAAATACGTATATGTATTTATTTTTAAAATTTATCTAAGCAAACTTAAGTTTCGCCTTGTTTGGTTGATATGTAAAAGTGTCAGCAAATATTTATGTAGCTTCTAGCACCTAGCGGTTTTTATGTACAAGTGATACATAGTAATGTATACATATGTATATATGAAATGAAAACCCCATGTTTACTGGATTTGCAATAGCAATCAATTGCGCTTTGATCCTGAGCTTACGAAAGTCAACGACAATGAAGTGGAAAATATTTGGTATACCGTTCACCACATACATGTTAGAAAATTTCCATAAAGTTGCAAAAAAATATGCAATAGTATATGCTCAATTTCATGATGATAGTTATAAAAAAACTTTTTTCTATACAAGAACTTAATTTGTATCGTTCAGTTTATATGGCAGCTATATGTTATAATCGTCCGATCTGAAAACTACCTTCAAATATTGCAGTAATGCTCTAGATAATACTCGTTGCGAGATTTTGTGAAGATATCATGTCTGATAACAAAGTTTTCCATACAAGAACTTGATTCCGATCGTTCAGTTTGTATGGCAGCTATATTCTATAATAGTCGGATATCAACGGTTTCCAGAAAAAAGCAGCTCCTTGCGGAGAAAAGGACGTGCGCATAACTTGAAATCGATATCTCACAGCCAGAGGGTTTAGTTCGCTTATATACAGGCCGAAGGACATCGCTAGATCGACTCAGTTAAAGGGTTTACAGTCTAGATATATGTAAAGTCCAACGACTCAGTTATAGAGTTCTTGGTTCAGACTTATCATTCTGGATGTTACAAGCTCAGTGACAAACCTAATATACTCCGTCACAGGGTACCCAGGTTGCCCTTTATATTTCGGGAGTTGACAAACTTAGTATTACAAATTAGCCACTCACAGCTTAATCGTAAAATTGAACTTTTCTAACGTTATACATACTCAGAACTTCTTAATTTTTTTTATGTTGCTTACAGTAACTTAAAATATTCAGCTCAGCTATCTCGGAATTAAATAGGGAACATTTCCGCACGATTTTCTTCTGCAACTTTCAACGGATGGATTAACTCAGCAATAGTGCATCGACAAACTCAATTAAATTTTTGGCCTTAAAACTACATCAAACACCAGTGTTTATCCCTGATATGTTAAACTTAGTAATTTCCAACCAATCAATGTTTCTGACTCATTTAGGGTATACATACTCCAATTGCCAACAATCGAAGAGTGAATTTGAAATTCCCACGTATATTCGGTTAGTTGGCAATTTGTCGTCTGTCACCAAGCCAAACTGTAACACGAAATATTGCATACAAGCACCTACACATATACAAATGTACATACATATATTCAGCTATACAAATACACACCCATCCCCACTGCACTCGAACAACTCGTGCACATAGCTTCCGGCTAAAAGCTAAAGAAGCCACCGCATACACAAAGCAACCACTTGACTGCCAGATACCTGTAAATATAAATAAACATGCACGCTCACACATACTTAAGACACACACACATGCACACGTGCGCTTGTTTACTTTCGCTTTTGCACTAAAGATCGTCGCCGCTGCGCGTTGTACGCGACACACATACAAATGTTTGCATTGCTGGCGTTGAAGCTAAAGCGTTGTGATTGCCGATATTGTTGTTGTTATTGTTGTTGATAATGCTGCTTTTGATTTGTAACGCTTGCAATAAACAAAAGTAAATACAATTTAAAACTTGCTGCTTTTTTGCAATAATTTTTCTTGCGTTGGCGAAGCAAGAGATCGAAGGATTTGCTAAGCGTGTATTTGTTGGCTGCGTGACATTGAAGCCACCAAGAAGCGTGCTTGTAGTTATTTGACATACATGTAAGCGATAACACACAGAAGTTGCTATTTATTGGCGGTTTTGATTGGGGTTTCGGAGAGGAGCACTTTTTTCTGGAAAAATATAAATAATGAAATCCTTTTAAGTGGTTGCCAATATGCAGTGTTGTACGTGTTAGCAAACATACATATAATATGCATATACATTGAGTAGTGCAAATTGCTTTTATTTTATTTTCATTAACCCTATTTCGTTTCGGTATTCTCCGTTTTGCATGACAATCACTAAAAATGTTCATGTCTGCATAATGTTTTTATATGGATTAGCAGGTTTATGCTGCTTTACGCAGTTCAACTAAAGTACCCTGTGGGATTTCATGTACACTTTACATAGAAGGTTGTAACTTAAAAATTATTGGAGATTTTTATTTAAATTTGTGGTGTGTCATTTTTTAAGGTTTGCATTATCGATACATGGAAAAGGAAATTTTTATACCCTGAGCAGGGTATTTTAAGTTTATCATGGAGCTTGTATCTCAGAAGGAAATAGCAGAGACTCTATAAAAAATAAAGGATGCTTCATTTCGAGGTTCCCTACTTTTTAAAGAAAAAACACAGAGACTACAAATTTGATGGGAAATATTTATCATCCTTCGAAACAACATTCTTTGGCTTTTATTTTTTGAAGAATATATCTTTCAAATGTTGGCCGCGACTGCGGCTCAGATGGTCCATCCGTTGAGTACATTTTTCGATGACTCATTCCAGCATTTCGACTGGTAACTGGCGAACGACACGCGTGATCGTTTGCTCCAAGGCCTGACTCGAAGCGGGATTGTTCGCATATACTTTAGACTTTAAATTTTTGGCTTATGAAATCCGATAGACAACGACGTAATGGTATAGAAGCTAAAATAATATTTCTTTAACTAACTTTCATTATTCCTATTGACTCATTCATTGAAATTTACACATACACCAAGTACAAGCAAAGTATCATGCCGTGTTCAGTTGTTGCAAAGTGAATGCCAGTTTATTACAACATTTTAGTATGCAATATGCGTTGAAAGCTTTTACTATTTGTTTGCATACTTTCAGGCGTGTAGTCTGCATTCGCATACTGGCTAGGTGTTTACAAAGGTGGTTTGCAAAATATTTGAAATTTTTTCATCACTTAATGTTTGCACTTCCTGTGAATTTTTATGGCATGTTTTCTTGTAGGAAAATAACGAAAATCTGAAAAATTTCTAGCAATATTGGGATATGTGTACATGTGAATACATATAATAAAACATATATGTATATACATTAGGTGACGATATGTACATATGATTATATATGTATGCTCTACCTTATGCTATTGTTTTCACAGTTATTTCTGTAAATAGAAACATTGGTTTATAAATACTATTAGTCTACTTTTGAGCTATTAGAAATTCTATTGCCGAAAATTGGAAAAATAAAATAATAAAAAAACAAAATAATAATATATAGAACATGTATCTAAAAATTTGTTTAAAACTGCTGAGATTTGTTAAAATGGAGCATTTGAGTAGAAAAAGCATAAAGAAATATATAAGGAATTATTGTAGAATTTATTTGTGTTATGCAACTTTTATTATTTTTTTATATCATCTTATTTTGAGACCGGAGACTATTAAAAAATTTCCATAATGTATGTAAAAATACATACATAAATATTTTTAATTTCTTTATTTATAGATTAAATTCTTGCTATTTTTGCTTTTTTTATTTCTTGAATAATTTGTTACATATACTTTTTCGCTAAGATTTAGTTGTACTTAAATATATATAAGTAGTTGCTTTTTTTGTGTTTTATTGGTGAGGAGATGTCTTACGCCTAGATGTCCTTAGAATATCCTTAGTAATTTGCAAGCTTACGAAAGGAATGTTGCGTCCAAATCATGAACTGATTCAGCTTTCTTCGGGCTTCCTCCGAGTCTCGGGGTGTGATTACTGCTGCTATGTCGTCCGCGTAGCCGATTAAATATGCTTTGTCTGGCATTGCAAGTTTTAGTATTCCGTCATAACTAATGTTCTACAGGACTGAGCCTAAAATGTACCCTCGTGCAGCTACTGACGTAACTTCTATTTGCCTCTCTTGACTGGTACAGTAGTTTTATGTTACTAAAATAGCCACGGACCAGAGCATTGATGTAATTTGGAATTCTAATGATTTTAATGTTAGAAATGAAGAATGTGGAAGACCCAGAAAAGTGAAGAGGCCGAGCTAGTTCAAGCATTGTGGATGAGGATGAAACTTTGAGTCAAAAGCAGACGGCACCCATATTAAATGTTGCACACCAGACAATTTCAGACCGTTTGAAAGCTATTGGAAAGTTCCAAAAGTGAGAAAAATTTGTGCGACGTAAATGAAATATAATCCACAGCGCCCATATTCACAAACTGGACGAAAAGTACAGATTGGACCTTAATATTGCAGTCGATGGCGTTAAGATTCCGACTGCTAATAATCCAAAGATTTTAGGTGTGACTTTTGACAATCTGTGCTACTTCATTTCTCATACGACCGCGATTATCGCCAAAGTACAGAGCTGAAATAAAATCCTCAAGTCGCTAGACGGCAGTACATGGGGAAAGGACAACGAAACGTTGTTGGAAACTTACAAGGCACTCGGCCGGCTAGCCGGTACTATGCTACGCTGCGCCAATATGGTCGCCTGGATGCAGTGAAAAGCAAACGAAGAAGTTCCAAACTTGTCAGAACACTGCACACCGAACTACGACTGGATGTCCCTTAATTTCTCCTATAGAACACCTGCATAGTGAGGTCCGTATGCTCCTAGTTAAGGACCATAAAGTCACATTCAATCAAAGACTTGGCTGGGTGCTGCCAGCTCATCCGCCGTATTCACCAGACTTAGCACTTCGATTCCTACGCAGAAGTCGAAAATTGACCATCTGTTTGGTTTTCTTCAAAACTTGCCTTCTTTGTGAGCAAAATGTTTCCACTTGTACCCAATATATTTAATTTAGCCTCTTTCGCTGAATTTATACCACATACCAGTATACACATATCTTATTTGTGTTAATTAGGTTGATTTTAATGCCAATATCTTGGCCATAAAGCAAAATATTGTAATAAAACAGAGTTAGTCTACGACCTTTATTGCAGCTCTTCCTTCCTTCTGACATACTAACATTTAATTTCACATATAAATCAATATTAAATCGTATTCACATTAAATTTTCCTTTTTTATTTCCAGTTGAATCTTACAAAAACCATGGTGCACATTGAGGACAATGGTGAGCCCGGTTGCAAAACTGTCTTGGAAGTAAATCAGCGATATCGTAATTTCGAAGATCCCACCTCGTATTGGCAATGCGGTCTACAGGGTCAACCGGCCAAAATGGTGCGCTGCGATGCGAACAAACTCTACTCGGAGGAGGAACAAAAGTGCATTGACTGGAAGAAATGGCATTGGTCGGATCCAAAAGAGCCACCTAGTCGACCAAGTAAAGCAAACAAGTGAAGAACGTGCAAAATCTTGATGAGTAGACTGTAAAAACGAGCATACATCAAATTGAGCGTGTGGATATAATAAATAATGATAGTAGTATAGTTTACAGAATCATCGTTAAGAATTATAAATTCTATTTATAATGGGTTAAGGCAGACAAACTTAATATATTTACAAATAAATTTAAAGTGTTCAGAGTTAAACATTATTGTTGCTTACCATGTTATGGATACAACTGTCTTGTCTCTCTTTCTCAAAGCTGTGCACGTGTTCATCATATATTTTTCCTTTGAACAACAGTGGATATTAGCTCGGCAATCAGGAAAGTTGTATTCAAAGTCATCTCACTGGGCTTCACCTCATCTCTTCTTGTTGTCTTCATTTCAGCGCGAATTATTTGCCACCACAAACAGTTTCCGAACAATTATACTGTCAATCATAAATTCGCTGCTTATTGTGTTTGTCAGGCGAACTTTCATTAAGTTTGTGTGTCGTTTGGCATCTTAGTCACTCAACTGGTTGCCAAAGAGCCATCGCTGTTCTGGTGCTGTCCCTCACATAACTGCGTTTCGATACGCAGACTTTGACAGTCAGCAAGCGCAGAGTTGATCATTGCCACAATCATCACTATCCCACCTTTACATTCCCCATCTATACAATATTGTTCAACCGCCGATTTCAATTGCTGTGAGCGCGTGAAGCTTCCGTCGCCGCTGTGTTTTGGCTGTTGCCGACCGCTAACAGCGTAAATACGCCATTTTATGTACCTTTTGTGCGTTTCGTTGCGTTATTTTGTTGTAAAGTGGCTTAACGGGTTCATTTGCTTCGCTTTGAAATTGTTGTTGCTTTTCCGCTTCAGCGGCTTTATTGCTTATGGCTCTTTTTAGCGTTGTATTTGTTGTTGCAATTGCCGCCGTTGTAAACGCTTTTGTTGAGTTTGCATTCAATGTTCCATATCCTGAGTGTTCTAAGTGCTCGCGTTGCCTTTGTGCAGCTTTTAAGTATCTTTTTTTTTTGCTTTGTTTTGTTGCTATCGAACTCGTGCGCTTTTAAGTGCTTGAAGCACATTACTCGGCTGTAACACTGATCCAGCCGCTTGTGCTACAGCCAGCTTCAGACACTTCATTGCCTTTTGGCATTTGTCGTCTGCTCTCGAATCCATTTCACTTAAGCGCTTATGCCCGCAAAGGGGTTTGTATGCAAAGCTTCACTTGAACGCACACACAAGCAGCAAATTTAAAATGTCCCTGTAGTCAAGTTGAGCAATTTATCGATGTGGAGCTTTGAGATCTTATTAAAATTCTAGGCTTTTAAAATTATGTTCACTTCAAATATAAATGGTCTAAATATTCTACTTTTATTTTGGAGTTTGAACAGGGAGTTTGATTGATGATTCTGCACCTGGTCTTTCCAATGGAGTGGATGTCTTCCTCTTCCTCTGCTTCTCCCTATGGGTAGTGCGTCGATTGCTCTCAGAGTTGGAGCATTTTCATCTATTCGCACGACTTGACTTAGCCAGCGTAGCAGCTGTCTCTTAATTCTCTGATCAATGTCATCGTATATCCTGTACAGCTCATCGTTCCGTCGGCTGCGATATTCGCCGTTGCCAGTGTGCAAAGGATCATAAATCTTCCGTAGAACCTTTCTTTCGAAGACCCGTACCGTCGACTCATCAGATGTTATCACTGCCCATGTCTCCGCACTATATGGCAGGACGGAAATGATGAGGGACTTGGAGAGTTTGGTCTTTGTTCGTCGAGAGAGGGCTTTACTTCTCAATTGCCTACTCAGTCCGAAGTAGGACCTGTTGGCAAGAGTAATTCTGCGCTGGATTTCGGTGATGACATTGTTCTTGGTGTTAATGCTGGTTCCGAGAGAGACGAAATTATCTACGACTTCGAGGTTATGACTTTCAACACAAACGTATGGGCCGAGTCCCGAGTGACACGACTTATTTGATAACAAAAAATATTTTGTCTTTCGCTCGTTCCTTTCCTGACCCATTCACATCGCTTCTCTGTTCAACCTGGACAAAGCAGAACTAACGGCGTGGTTGTTATTGCCAATGATATCGAAGCTCAAATTATCTTCTCCAGAAGTAGATTGAAGCAGTCGTACGACAGGGTGTCGACTTGTCTGAAACTTCGTTTGGCATCGAACGGCTCGGGGAGGTCCTTCCCGATCCGGACAGAGCTTTTAGTATTGCTCAACGTTAGATTACACAGCCTTATTAGTTTTGCGGTGAAGCCAAATTCAGATATCGCGGCATATTTAAAATCCACGAAAAAGTGGTGTGTGTCGATCCTCACGGATCTTTTTCAAGATTTGGCGCCTGGTAAATATCTGGTCATTTATTGATTTTCTAGGCCTAAAGCCACACTGATAAGGTACAATATGAATAGATCGGCCGGCAATCCATTGTTCCCGCCGCTTTGTTGTTCTTCAGGCGGGTAATTGCCAATCGAATTTCTTCATGGTCGGGCAATGGAACGTCCGCTCTATCGTCATCGATTAGGGACCGCTTATTGTTGTAAGACGGCGACTCCACTCTCAGAAATATTTTCCCCGAGCTAAACTAATACATATATACGTAAACTATAAAATGCGAGAAGTAGGAGAATAACAAAAATTATTATATGAGACTCGTTCAGTATGTTTCCAGTCGTGCTGCGTTGTGGTCGCAAATTTTGAGGTTACGCACCAAATGCAATAAGGCGTTAACGATGTAACGATGCAACCACAACCACAACCCCAACGACAATGACAATGTTACAAAAATGAAAAGCTCACCCATAACAGATTGAAAAGCTGCGGTTGGTAAACAACGGGAAGCGGCAGACATAATGAAACGTTGTGTGAATTTGGGCCAAATACTGGGGTCCACGGCGGGTAGGTGCTGTGAGGCTGTGCAATATTTTCGGGCTACGGAATTAATAGGATACAGCATACCCATACAAGTGAACACATAACGAACGCCGAAGAATATGAAAAGAAGTGGAAACAGTGCCAGAATACACGCTAAACTGGGGATCTGCAAATGAATGTGACGCACGCCCGACTGCGTTCACGTGAGACGCTTTGACGGTTCACTGCTTGACTGCTTGACTCGTTGGCTTCAACTCGTGTTGCTGCCTGCCGCCTGCTGCTTCCATTTGGTATTTGAAACGCATTGCTGGCGGCGATGTTGGCCACGTATTTTTTTGGATGTGCTTTATGCATGTATATTCGCATGTGCGTACGTGTGGAGCCGTGCTTGGTGCACTCGCGCACATCCGGTTAAACGAAATTGGCGTACACAGCCAATGTAGGATGCAATACCCAAACGACGGAGACAGGGAACGGGCAAACACAGTTAGTTGCTAGTTGAGCGGTTTATGGCTGCGGCGAGTGGCATTCGCTTGTGCCACTGGAGTGTCACTTACACGAAATTCTGGCAGGTTAACGCACTTGGCTGATGGCTCGGCTGGCTGATTGGTCGTCAAACGAGTGCGTAGATTTGTTTCCAACGGCATTTTCAGTCGTGGTCTGCGACCATTGTTGCTACTGCTCTTCACGCTGTTGTTGCTGTTAAAACTGCTCCAGTCGCGGCAATTGTGAAACGCACTAGTTTGAAGGCTGCATTGTTAGTGTGACGTATTATGGCGTAATTTAGTTGCCATCAAATGAAGCCAACTTGTGTAGCCATTTTGGTGTTCTTCTTGTTGTAGTCGGTACCTCTGCTCAACATAATTGCTTTCTTATAATTTTTTTAAGTACAGACCTTCGTTCAGTATATTCTGAGGAGTTAGTACTTAGCGACCATTAGAGATGCGTCCATCCCTAACACCTGCTTTCAGGCCTTGTGTCGATAGATGTGATCCTTTGAAGGCAATATTCATGACTAGATTGTATATCTGTCATATATAATCATATATTAGCTTTCGGAGCTGGCTTTAAGCTTATAGATCCTCCCTTTGTAGAAAAACTTCAAGACGGGCATCAGAAAACGGCGGGTGGGAAATTACCTTTTGTACGGTCTTGTAGAATATGTTGAGTGCTTGCACCAGAGTTAAAGATTTCCGATACCGTAAATATATAGGAAAAAATTGTGCCCCATTCGCTAACAAAGGAACAAAAACACATTCGAATGCGACTTTCTCAGCAACATTTAGAGCATTTTAAAAAGGATAAAGTGGATTTTGTTCATCGATTCATCACTATGGATGAGACTTCCGTATATCACCATGATCCTGAATCAAAACAATAGGCTAAAGAGCGGTGTGAACTTGGTTCTTCGGTTTCGAAACGAGTTCGTGTTCGGAAATCGGCAAAGATGGTTATGGCATCAGTTTTTTGGAATGCAAGAGGAATTTTGTTTGTGGATTACTTAAAATCTGGTAAAGCAAATAATTCTGGATATTATTACAACCTTTTGGACCGCTTGAAGAATTAAATTCATGAAAAAAGACCCGGTTTGCAGAAGAAAAAATCTTTTCCGCCAGGACAATGCATCTTGTCACAAGAGCATTTTGACATTGGCAAAAATTCATGAACTAAAATTCGAATTGTTGGAGCATCCACTGTATTCACCAGATTGAGCCCCCAGCGACTTCCAAACCAGAACTTCAAAAATTTATGCGTGGCAAGCGTTTTTATCAAATGAAGAGGTCATAACGGCTGTTGAAGCGTATTTTGCAGACCTTCCGCATTATCACTTCAGGGATGGGATCCACAGATTAAGCTGAATTAAGCTGAATAATAAAGCGTATTTTGAATAATAAAATTGTGTTTTTCTTATCAAACGACAAAACTTATTGAACAACCTGGAAATCGAAACCGTTCTAAAAATATACGCGTTTTAGTTGAAACCCTAAATTAAAACTTGGATGAAGGGCCAAAACCTGAAAATTGGATTTTTGCCAGACATTTTTACAAAAAAATTAAAATTTCAGTGAAAATTTCGACATATTTCTTCTTCAAATAGTTGTAATCGAAAAAAAGATCTTTCGTCTAAGTCTTTAATCTCAACTACCTGTGTGTAAAATTTCATGAATATCGGTTGAGTAGTACTCGAGAGATCTTTAAAGACGGCGCACTTATCCTTGCTAGCCTCGAGCGTACAAGTTTTCAAGGCTATATCTCCGAAACTATTACTTTCATCAACAATTTAGAACAATATTCTAGAGATGTTGCAGAATTTAATAAGCCAATAAGTGATTTTTTGAAACCCGTAAACCCATGTAAACCCTTCAGGTGAAATAAATGCTTCTGTGAACTTTCGAGATCAAAAAGAACGGAAGCTTACGTTTATATTTGCTTTCAGACATTAATATTTCAGGCCCTGGCGGCAGTTAATTCCTAAGAGATACTTGCAAAAAAAACATATTTTAGTTCCGAACAATGGTCACTCGTTTTTTTCGGCGGATAGATAGTTTTTCTCATCTGAGCGAGATTCCTTATTTGAGAAAATACGCTAATATCGAAGAAAAATTATTTGCGTCTGGTTAGCGAAATCCAGAAACGGTAGATAATAGAAACACGAGGAAAGAGTTTAATTTTAAAGCCCTATAAAATAAAAACTTCAAATGAGTTGTTCTTGACTTTGCCAAGTATTCCTGTCTACCACACATTTCAATAAATCTCAAGCGTTGCGCGCTCCGCGCTGCTCTAATGACCGCACGTAGCTGGTCAACATTCTTTGCATTCAGCACCTCATGCTTCAACAGCAGCTGCTCGAGGCGCTTTGCACCATGATGTCAACGACTTACAAGTAAATAAAGTCATATATAAATACACACACAGACATGCATACATATACATATATACATACTTGAATACACTTATTCGTGAATGTATCCATGATTCCCAGCGCGTTGCGACATCCCGACTTCTCATATATTGGCAAATGAATAACTTCCGCTGTGGTCGTCTATATTTCAGCAACAACAACTGCAACAATGTGCTGCTTACGTGTTTTCGTTGTTGTCCTTATAGGGTAAAGTAAAAAGTCGAGCAGAAAAGCAGGGAAAAAAGTGAAAAAAATATGTGAAAATAGAAAAAGCTGGCGAAATAAGGGCCGTCGGGTGGCTTTAATTACGTTATTTCATTACACAACGCAGCACAGAAGTGGCAGTCGAGTGCGCAGTGTGGCAGAGTGGCAATCTACACCCGCCTGCTCATCGCTCACTGGCTGGCAAGTGTGGTAAATTGCAACGCATAACGCAACCGCAGGCAGCGTGAGTGGCAAGTGGCGAGCAGCGTGTTAAGCAAAGCAAAGGAAAGTCAGGGCAAATGCCAAAACAGCGGCAAAGGCAGCTGGTGTGGGCGCATGCGGGTGGGTGTGGGTGGCTGCTCCAGTTCGGTGGCAGCCAGCGCGAAGTGGCAATTTAGCAAATCATTGTGGCGAAAAGGAACGTGCAAAGTGGCCACTTAAAGCCGGCTGCGAAAGTTTGTCGTTGTTGTCGTCGCTAACGTCATTGGCGTTTTCACGTGTTGTTTTTTTTTTGTGTTTTTCATTTTCCGCTTGGCGTGAGTGTAAATGACATTTTTAATTAATACTTTAAACAATAATTAGGAATTTTTAATGTTCTGCACACGTTTTTAATGCGTTTAATTCATTTCAGCGCAAATTGTATTTACACGAAATATTTCAGCGTGACATTTTTGAAGGCGTGAACGCTCCTTAAACACACACACACATAAAAGCAATACGAGTATTTGAGTTGTTGAGTGCGCAGAGCAGATGTTGAGCGGAAGTTAATTAGCAAATGTGCTGGCATTGTGTCAATGGAGGTTTTTACTTGAATGTGTAAATCAGTCTTTATCATTGTGTATATTTGTAGCTTATAGGGAAAGCCTCTGGCTCAATTTGTTCCGCGGTTTACTGACGCGTTTTCACAAAATTTTGAAAATAATGAATGTTTAATATAAATTTTTTTTGAGTTATTTTCAATGATTTTATATATCGGAAAACCTCTACCGCTAGCGTTTTATGCCAATCGTCAGGTACCTCATTAGCAGTAGCAGATATACATCCCCTCTCATAGTGTTATATGCAAAGCATGTTACCAAGAAGAAGAGAGTATATATGTACCTCCCTTAGCTAGACGCCGCCTGCTCGCACTATCTAGACCTGTTCTAGAAACTAGTCTCGTTGCCAAGCTGAGGAGATTGCCAAAAGTGCCATCCGTCTGGCTACCGAACAGGTATATGAAATACGGAAGTCACTTAGAACAGTATGCAACGAAGTTTCCGAAACAGCTGACAGACGGATCAGGGCGGGATGAAATGCCTTAAGTACATGCAGGATCGACAATATCATGCGCAAGAGATCTTTAAGAAAACTCGCTTGCTTCTTACTCACTCGGTCTCGAAAGAAATGCCGGATGGCTGTTGGTCTTTGAATAGGTCACAATCTACTGGCATCACATGCGAGTCGGATGAGCATACGTGATAACAATACATGCAAAAATTGCAAGTTAACATGAAAGAGATGCTGGAACACCTCCTATGTCTTTGTCCAGCACTGTCTACAACACGCCTCAAGTATCCAAGAGCTTCGAAATTCAGAGGACTGGACAAAGTATCAAACCTAGACATAAAGTCGCACTTAAAGTTCGAAAAAATGTTGACATTCTGTGTGATGAATTCTTCACCTCAAATTAAACTGAACCTCTCAATGAAAATTGGCAACATTGTATTTTATGGGTGAAAGTTTCAAAATGTGAACAAATTTGTTCAAACACCATAAATAAAAACTAGAACTGGAATTTTTATCCGAACCATGCATATCCCAATGATAACACCTTATTATAAATATAATATGTGATTACTATAGAGAAATCTAATATTCTAAACGAATATTCTTATACACGCTAAACTGTAGATTGGTCACCTCGGCGGTATGTTATTGAAAAGGAAAGAAAAGATAATTGATCAAATAATATTTTGAGCTAGAAACAGTTGATTTGCTGTGAAGTATAGTAAGAAAGTGTTACGATGGTAAATATTCTAGGATGTGAAATTCTGACGGTGGTTGAATCTGGTAATGAGTACGCCATTAAAATCCTACTTAATCTAATGAAAATGTATTGAGAGGCAAGATTTCAAAGACTTATCAAGATATCTATGCAGAGTTTTAAACTCCTTCCCAGTTAGATTTATGTTACTTGAAGATAAAATTGTATATATATGGACAGAAAGTACCCCTGTCTTATCTCGCGGTCGGGCGACATAATTGGCGACGACGTTAAGTGAAATCTTCTTCTCAACCACCGTCGTGGTGAGTGGCACTTGAGCGCATTTGCTGCTGCAACTTTGTCAACTCGACGAACTCACAAGCGACGATGGCAAAGGAAGAAAATAAAAAAGGCACATATATATCTATAATAATAACCCCACAAGTGTTGTTGTCATTGCTGTTTTAGCTGTTCTACTTGAAGTCAACTCGTTAAAGGTAATTGCTGCTGACTCTGCACATTTCCAGGTGCATGTCAAACGATCTTCCTGCCGGCTGGCTCAAGCTTCCTTTGCTTGCGCAAACTTTTTTGCGCTTTCTTCATTTTGCATTGCTTCCCCGCCGCCGTCTGCGAATTCGTTTATTTGCTGAGCTGCTTCTCGCTTCGACGCTTAGGCAATGGTATCATTCTCTCAAGTTTAAAAGGATTTTTCTAAAGACGTTCGTTTTCATTGGTAACATTAAAAGCTCCAATTGCTTTTCTTCCCAGTTTTCTTGTTTATTTTGGTCACACTAACTATAACACCTTCTATTATGTCCTGTTAACGCACACAAACATGTGCTTGTACAATATGGGAATTTATGCTGATTAAAATTTAAATGGCCCATGAAACTGCGCTCCTTTACGAGTTAACTGAGCCAGCGCTTTTGAAGTGCTTGTGCTTGTGAGCAGTTAGCTGATTGGTCCATTTTTTGTACTATTTAGAAGCACTAAAGGTTTGGTATAGCTTCTGTTCAATTTCAGAATCTTGATTTAAAATTATAAGTAGATTTTTTAAAAATATTTTTGATGTCATTAATTGTTAAAAGTTTTTAAAAATTATAATGATATAAAGGAATTTTGGATCTGTATGTGTTAAACGGTTTAAAATGAGACCAGTTAATGTTTTATTATCCTCTTTTTAAATCTCGTTCGATTCTTTGAATAGCATAAACTGTGGAAGGAAAAAGATAAGATTAAATTGTCCTTTGACCATATTTGATTCAAATAGCGTTATCTGGTATGCTCTTCTTCTTTGACTCTACAACAGTAGATCGGCCTGAGCCGAGAACACAAAATTTCGACTGTTGCCTTTGTGCTTTGGTCCATAAATTGGATGCGCCCTTGTTTTCGTTGTCCATCTATGGTTTACGAATCGAAGTAGCCTTTCGCTAAAGTATCGTCTTTCAAGTATACGGCATGACCGAGCCAATGAATTTGTTTAGGTTTTACGCGCTTAACTATATTCATATCGCCGTGGAGCTCATGCGTTTCGTGTAACCATCTTCCTCGGGAATCATCGCTCATGCGAACGCCTCCAAAGACTTTGAACATAATAGTGTTTCGAATGCTCCATGCGCTTTCCATTCTCGGTTTGCTATTACCCACATTTCTAGACCGCATAAATGATTTCCGATAGACCACAGTGTTTTAGTTTATTACCTGGCTCTACTAACCGCAATTGCAAAGATTCGCTGATGCTATATACGACAGAATCGAACGTTGAGTTATTCGAAATGCCACCAATCTTGACAAACTGTGCAAAATATTATTTTATTATGTTTTTTTGCAAATCATTTTGTGCATTCGGCGAGTAGTCCCGGAGCCATTTCAATACACTTTTAAGGATCTTCTGTTCACCTAGATTAATTAAGCTAAGAAACGAAAAAATCGGTTCATAAATGCAATTTTAGCAAAGTTCAACCAGCGCTATCTACTGATCTCCATAATCTAAGGGAGTTAAATTAAGTGTCTGTAATACCTAGAAGCAAATATTAGAAACCCTGTAAGCTTCCGCGATCTAATAGTAAAACACAAGAGAACACGGGGCACAGATCAGTTCCCTTTTTACCGGTAGCGGTTCTAGTCCAGTAGCAGTACAGAGTGTCTTATCACAATGACACTCGATGCTATTGATAGCGAGGTTAGGCGCCCTTTGACCAGTTCTGAACGCACTGTTAATGAGTTATGGTCTCTGTTATCACAGTGGATGGTCACTTCTCTGAAGAAGGCTGCACTCCGAAGCCGTAAATCTACTGCTACCTTAATGGCTGCAACCTCGATCTGAAATATACTGCAATAGTCAGGAAGTTTGCCACTGGAGTTGATGACAGTAAAACCCTGACAGTAAACCCCTCCACCAATCTTCCCTTCAAGCTTTGACCCATCCGTGAAGCAGCTCACTGCCCGTCTCCTCCAACAGCTTCTTTCCACCCACAACTCCCTCTCCGCTATATAGCCCTCAGAGTTCGGTTTGGCGACTGAATGATTGAAGTGATCCGGTATGAAGTCAAAGTGAGGATTTCCGAGTGTTCAACACGTGCTCTTTTAGGAACTCAAATTCGCTGAGTCTGATATCAACTTTCGCAGCCATATACATTCCGAGTGATGAGCTGAGTCGATTTGGCATTATAGCATATAGCTGCCATATAAACTTTAAAAACTCTTTAAAAATCGAGATAAAGACCATATATACGAGCATAAATTATATTTACGCATTATTTATTCATGTTTTAATTGGAAAACGTATTTTGTTGTTGTTATCTGTGTGTAGTTTAAAATACTCATTTGTTTACAGATTTATCGCAGCCCTCAGAAGGAATGCCTGGCGCAGATAATTAACTCGAAATGATAAGAGCAGAAGCATAAATAAACTATAAATACACACATACACACACACACACATTTGCATATTTGTTTGTGAACTAAGAGAACTGATTTGCAAAGCAATTAATTAGTTTCCGCTAATACGATATTTTATCTAGTCAAAGCGAACGGTATGAGTGCTCTAGAATGGGCAATTATTTACCGCTACTGGCGCCGAGTGCCAGATAAGAAACTCATTAGCGAAAGCAAATGCAAGAATGCTGAATGGCAAAAGGTAATTATGAATTTTTGATTGATCTCAAATTTTCAATGGACTATTCAGTCGAACCACTCAGGTTCAAGAGTTAAATGAATGGCAATCGCATAAGTTAATCGCAATTAATTATTTCTAAGTTATTAAGAGGACAAATTGCTTTGATAAAGCAGCATTTCGTAGCAATTGAATTATAGTTAACAAATTTAATAAATATAATATTATTTATTTGGATATTTATGCTTTGCTTTCGGGCAATTGCTTGAAGTCTTAATTGAGTGACGACCATTTATTTAATTTTATTTATTTGAGAATTCTTGTTTGAAAATTAAAAACAAAAAAAATCGCAAAGCAAATAAACGATTTTTTAACTTCAAAATTTAATAATTTTGAAAGTTTTTTAGTTAAAAATTTTTTCGGATTTTTCTTTTTTAATATAATTAATTTCTTTTATCGTAAAAACAAAACATTTCGAGAATAACTGTTTATTGCCGGAAAAATACAAAATTCATGATTCGAGGTATAAAACAGGAAGGAATATTTATAAAGTACTGTTATTTTATGTACGAAAACCATATTGATACAAATAAATATATGCCAGTATTTACAGTGCGTAGCACATCTGTATATTTTCACTTTAAACTTGCATGTTTCTTAACTAAATATATTTCATTTCTTTCTCAACGCTTTGACTGTTCAAATTTGGTTGGTCAGCGTGTAGCAATTGCGCAGCGCACGCCACTCGGTCCAGTCGAAGCAGCCCAAGTATCCGTCCTGCTTAACGAACGCTTTGCTATCCGCACAAGGTAACAACAATGGCGTGGCACCTTCACTTGTGCAGAGATAGAACTTAGTTGGGTCCGTACTGGGCTGTGGCTGTGTGACGTTGATGCCGCTACAGGCGCCCACTTCAGCCGTATACACACAATTGGGATCCATCAAAGCGATTGGTATACAACCGGTGAGTGTCGCGTTACGTACGAAGAAAGTTTCATCGGGGCAATCTTGTATAACTGATGTATTAGTGTCTTGATCGCAGAAATAGAATTTGGTACCATCGTCAGTGCCCCACAATTCATCCTGGTACAAACAGCTTGTATCATCGACGGCTGTGATGGCGGTCATAGTTATGCCGAAAAGGCAGGCCAATAAAATTGCAACTGTAAAGAGATAATTGGTGGAATATAATGTAAAAAAATGTTAAAAACTTTCCATTAATTAGTTTAAAATTTTTAGGTGTTCTTTATATTTGAGGAATCACTAAGATTTTTTGGGGTTATCAGAAACGACTATTACTAAACGCTTTTGGTTTCTGAGAATTCAAATGTCATATACTCAACGATTAACGCAAACCCATAAAGCACTATTCGCTTATGAAATCCTATACGATTTTTTTCTTCTTGAAGTATCATAAGAGAGATATTATAATTTCGATTGCTTCTTTACTCGCTTAAAATTGTCGAAGTGAGAAATTTTTTCGTGTCCTAGTCTGGCCCAGCCCTTATGGGTATTTACATGGGATTATGACATTATTTACAGTTCAATACTCTCCGAATTGGAAATATAGTCACGAACTTAACCGACCGCAATAGAATCATGGTTTCGAAGTCATGTTTGCATTTTCATAAAAGTTGAATAAGTTTATTAATGACAAATGTTTGATTGGTGGTGCGACCGAAGCCTATTGGCTCTTAAATTTAATTAAGGGGTTACATGGGTTTACGGTTTCAAAAAATCTATTTTTTTATTGTATTATTAAATTCTGCAATATCTCTAGAATATTTTCCCGAATTTTCCAGTTGATCAGAGTAATAGTTTCGAAGATACAGCATTGAGAATTTGTGCACTCGATGCTAGCTAGGTTAAGTGCGCCGCCTTTGAACGCGTATTTTTTTCGAAACTGTATTTTTGAAGTCGTTTGGCAAGATTTCTCGAGAACTACGCAACCGATTATTATGAAATTTTACACGTTTATTTAAGACACAAATCTTAAAGACTTGGACGAAGGATTTTTTTACGATTACTATTTAAAAATACGATACTATTTGAAAAAAAAAGTTCTCTAAACTTTCTGTTTTTTTTTGTAAAAATGTCTGTTTATTTTCCTTCGTCCAAGTTCTAAGTTAAGGTTTTAACTAAGAGACGTATTTTTTCACTTTAGATGATCCTGTAAGGCCTGTAACGCGGCGCATCTCGAGGAAACCCATGCAACCGCTTAAGAAATATTTTTCTTATCGATTACTTTCCGTTAGAACCCATAAATATAATATAATCGATAATTATTGCGATATGCACTGCGACCTATGATCTATTGACACAATCCCTCTTCCTGTTTCAGAAGGCCCCCTTATAAATTCAGTTTAGTTGAGAGTGTAAAAAACAACTTCGAACTGTTCGAGTATTCTAAAATGTATATTATTTCACAACTTTCCCACAGTATTTCTCATAATTGGAACAAATATCGAATCTAATATCCGAAAATTAGGATAACTTTGTGGTTAAATTCGAGTTTTAATCACTGCTTGTGGAAATTCCTTTTTTGACCAATTCTACTACCCACAAGCACTTCCAGAAAAAAAATCGAATTTTTTATACATATTTAGCCTACTTTTTTTATCTCAATATGCAGGAAATTCTAAATACTATATATTTATTTTAGATATTTTCTCACAAATTTTATTGTTTTAATTTCATTTCTGAATTATTATTTCATTTCAATGTCCTTTTCCCATGCATCTTTATATCCTTTAAAGCGTTCATCTTACAAAAATTGTAACTATTTTTTAAAATCTTAACACTTGAACTTATTTTCACACCTTTATTCATGTTGATGCCCGACATTACTTCACTTTACAGTTTTCTCTTTTTGATTTTTATGCTCTTGCGCTGTGTCTTTCACGATGTTCGCGTTGATCCGTGATAAACAAGTATTGAACGTAAACTGATTTGAATGCTTTTGAATTTTGGCATTTTATTACCTCATTGACGTATCCCAATCGCCAATTAATTTGACTTATCGGGCGCTGTGATTTCCGCAGGCCTTTAATTTCGCTTGTGTTATCTTTCTATTTGCAGATATAACGTTATATTTGGTAACGCTATAAATATTGACATGTATTCAGCATAGACGACTGCATACATATATACATATATGAAACTGATTTTTATACCTCAGAGTCCATATAGCAAATAAAGATTGTCTCGCGTGATAAAATTACTATTTCTAAATTAATGACAACGCAATGTTTGGGAAGTTTCTCCATAATATGTTAGGGAATTAATTCCAAAAATTTATAAGTAAAAGTTTTTGAAATCCATAAATATTGATATGTCTTATAACACATTATACTGTCGTCAATTTAGTGGTTGCATAAATATTTTTATTTGTGATCTCATTGGCTTCCGTTGAGGTAATTCCTCATGTCTTGTGTTTATTTAGAAAATGCACTCATGTTCCGAACCGTATCAGAAACCGCAAGAGGAGATAAAACTCACGCACAAGAATTTTGATTTATGGTGAATGAATGAATGGCGGGCTAACAATGCATCGTAAATTATCAGACATTAACCCGATTTTTAAAAGGCACTTATGTCATCTTCATGGTTTTTAAGCTCTTTAAAAAAGAAAAAGAAAGTAATTTATTTAGGCAACGTTCACACAGCATTAGCTATATAGAATATAAGTACTATGGTAAATATTCGGAAATGGTAGCTTTTATATCATAATGTTATCTTTATTATATATATTTTTATATTTACTTTTACTTTCTTAAGATATATATTATTAATATATTGAGGTCGTTTTTTAAATATGCCCATTTTGTATTTTTGAATAGATAATAAGAATATATATTACTAGAAGCTCGTGAACTCGGCGAAATGTGGTTTTAACATAGCCACATAAATCGCATCAATCAAACATCACCCGTTTCACCGGTCAGAATGTCATCGAGAAGTGGGCTTAACGGATAGGCCATCTGAGATGTAGCCGCGGACAACATTTAAAAAAGACAATCTTCAAAAAATAAAGGCCAGAGAATGTTCTTTAGAATGATAATAAATATTCCCCATTAAATTTGAAGTTTCTGTGGTTTTTGTATAAAAAAGTAAGGAATCTCGAAATTTATTATATCACCCTTTATAAATAAATCTGAGAGCGCAACCGGTCAACGGTTTTCATACCACGGAAAAAGTTTTTGCTTCGCTTTAGGCACATTGTTTGATTTAAACAATCTTATAGTCGAATTAGCTTAGGTTTAGTTAGATATACATATATGCTGGTATTCGAATAATCCCACTTGAGCTGATATCTCTATCTAGCTTGAACGTTTTGATGATCATTTGAACTCCTAACAATGAATCAAAAAGACCGTCGTATATCTACAAAACGCATAGACTGAGGCACAAATTCAAAGCCGGCCCATATCGGCTCCAGTAAATTCGCCGAGTTCGTATGCAACCAAATCTGAACAGCTGGACAGTGAAGCAGAAAGAGTCTAGATGTTTTACCTCATCTTTCTCAATGCACAAGTTGTGAGTTGTGCTAGTAGTTTCATGGACCTTTTGTGTTCCACTTCGTTGGAGTACATCTGCTGTTGCCTTAATAGCTGTCACTTCTGCTTGCAAGACGTTGCAGTGGTCTGGCAGTCTGAAACAAGAAATGATGAAGAAATGACAGAGACACCCCCTTCAAACTTTCCCTTGAGTTATCCGCGAAAAAGCTCACTGCGCCCCTTCTTTAGCGATTCCCTCCACCCACATATTCCTTGGAAGTAGGTGCAGAAGCTGCTAAGAGTAGGCTTTACGGCGCAGTGTTCCAAGTTATCAGTGACGAAATGGAAGTGTGATAGGATTCTAGAATGTCTACCTCTGTGACTCTTAATATGTGTACGGTTATTTAATAAGTATATAATATCTTTAATGCAAACCTGTATTTTGATTTTGCTTTCTGCTATAGTGGTTCCATCTGAACCATTTGACCAACGCAGGTTAGAGCGTTAACTTGAACAATATCTCATACCGAATTTCCTCAAGATATCTTGTTAAACAAAAATTGTTTCATATTAAGATTTATTCTGAACGATCAGTTTGTATGACAGCTATATTCTATAGTGGTCCCATAATGGCGATTTCGACAAATGGGCAACTTCTTAGCGAGAAAAGGGGGTGTACTGATCGAGATATGTTTCTGTGAGTGGTACGTGATTAAATTTTGTGTGAAACTCGGTAAACCTGCGACAGAGACATTTAATATTATCAAGCAGGCTTACCCAGATGTTGCTTTAACAAGAAGTGGTGTGCTTCGGTGGCACCAAGCTACTTTGAAGGGCCGGGAAGAGGTCGCTGATGAAAAAGGGAATAATGAACAAACGATGCTCATTGCCTTTTTTGTCATCAAAGACATCGTCCACCATGAATTTGTTCCTCCTAGACAAACCGTCAACGCCAAGTTTTACGTGGAAATCCTCAAGAGATTCAAACGAAGAGTCAATCGGGTCCGACAAGACATCGCAGCCGATTGGAAGTTGCACCACTACAATGTCCCGGCTCACACCGCCTTTCTTGTGAACAGTTTCCTAACCAAGGCCGGCTTCCCAACGCTTCCGCAGCCGCCCTACGGGCCAAATATGGTCCCTCCGGACTTTTTTTTGCTTTCTTGCTTGAAAAGGCTGTAGAAAGGCAGAGGCAGCATGCACCTCGGCTCTCAAGATTATTCCGCCTTCAATGCTTGCAAATCACTGGCAACGCTGCATCGACGCAGATGGAGCTTTATTATGAAAATGTTTAAAGTATTGTATCGGTCGGTTCAATAAATTTTTTTAAATCGACCGAGGTCTATTACTTTCTGGACAAACCCTGTAGTAATGCCCGCAAATTTTCTTTTCTGCGGTAAAAATATTATGAAAATTGCTGCATTTTATTTCATTCTTCTTCAAATTACTTTAACAGTGGATATTGTTATAATACCCAAATCTAAAATGTTGCCATAATATAAAAAAATCCTGTGACCTGCCAGACGCAGGGTTCATTAAACTTTTAACCATTGAATGGCTTACCAAGCTCGATTTACATATACTCTCACAGCAGGAACAGACCATAAGTCCCTGTACATACACATATCAGTAAGTTTGTGTGTGTGTGCGGTATTTAGTGCTCAGTTGCACTAGCTGTCAGCAAGAACTTTTTGTTGTTTTCTCAACGAAACTTTCACAACAAAACAGCAGCAAAGTTTTGACAGTCCCACACACACACACTTACACATGCAATTGAGAGGATTTCCCCACACTATTGTTAACTATTTGCAATGGCGGAAACGTCAACTGGCAAACAACAACTCCAACAGGCTGCCAGCAACAACTCTAACAAGTGTTAACATAAACAAATCGGATTTGTTCGAATTTAGCTCAGCCTAAACACAAGTCAATTCGTATCGGCTCAGTGCGCACACACACACCGACACACCTAGTGGCGAAGATGTACTGCAAAGGTCCTGCATGTGAGTGTGCATAAACAAAGTCACGTTATTGTTAGCATTTCAACAGCAACAACTCTCCGTTTATGCATTTCATTTGGCCAGACCAGGCAGCAACATAAAGAACGACACCAATACCAACGCACCGCATCAATACTTAAACCCACTTACAACAAAAACGGTGGAAAAAATGTTACAGCAACAAAGCAATCAACAATCAGCAATGAACATCCGACTGGCAATCAACGCCGTTTGCTTCCAATTGATGTTTCGGTTCGCGACCGCCTGTTAGCGACCGCCGCCTGTGCCACCCTGTGCTGCGACCGCTGCGAAATGCCGCATGCTGGTGAGGCTTGTCAAAACGTTTGAACATGTCAAATTGTTGCTGGGTATTTTTGGCATTTCGGCATTTTAGCATTTTTGGCCAGCTCTCCAAACGGCAAAGCACTTGCCAGGGGATTTGCCTTTGTTGCAACACGCACTAAATCCAGGCAAAGCACTTTTACGGCGCGAGTGTGTTTGTGTGTGTGTGCACCAGTTGCCCTCGGGAGGGCTTGTAATCGAGCCACATCGTTGACTGTGCAATTAATTTGAGGGCTTAGCTTTTAATCCTGTGTAACAAAAATGTGCCAATTAAGTTAGTCAAAAGCGTTAAATTGTAGCGACGGTTGCGCGGTGCTCTAATGTGGCAGTTTGACCTGCGGGGCAGCAAATGTAGCGGTGAAATAAAATGTGAAAACTTAAATGAAAATTATTTAATTGTGGTGATTGCGCGTTGGAAAGTAAATGGTAGCAATAGTTCTTTAATCTGTTGAACCGGTTATGAACTCGGTTTAATAACTGAGGAAATTGAGTTCTGAAAAACGCTTCATGTAGTATCCGCGATAGTGAAGGTTAAACACTTCGGTGGCGTGGAATATATGTAGGAACATTTATTCCAGACTTTATTATTAAACCGGATTCTTAGCTCTGGTTTTCAGAGTGTATACTAGAAACACGAAGGAAGAATGTCGTCGCCGTTTGTCTCAAAAGTTTGAAAATGTCGATTTGCATGCATTAGTCGGTGAAGATCATTTCGAACACAAAAAGAGCTCGTAGAATCTCCAAAAGTCACTCAAGAAGCCAGTTCCAAACGTTTAAAAGCTGCCGAAATCAAGTAATATACTTATGTATGAATATACGCTACGAAATTTCGAAAGACGATTTTCCATGTCAGCTTGCTACCCGGATGTACAGCGTCGAAAACTTTCAGACTGGAGTGTTTTCGTCCATTCGGACAACATGTCCCAGCTAGAGTATCCGCTGTCTTTTAATTCGCTCAACTATGTCAATGTCGTGTCGTCGTGTATCTCATACAGCTCATTGTTTCATCCACAGATCTTTCATTCGAAAACTCGTAACGCCAACTCTTCAGATATTGTCATCGTCTATGCCTCTGCACCATATAGCAGGACGGGACTGATGAGTTATTTGTAGAGTTTGGTTTTTGTTCGTCGAGAGAGGACTTGAGAGTGATTCAGCGTTAGATTTCGAGGCTGACGTTGTTACTGGTGTTAACGATGGTTTAGTGGAGATATTTAGTCCGGTGTTTGATGGCAGGAGATATTTCGTCTTGAATGTGTTTGCAGTGGTCGTCATCAAAAGGGGTCTCTCACCTGAGGCTTTAGTTTCTTTTTCATTGAGAGCATTTTTTACGCACAACCTTGGGGAGGGATGGTTCGCCTTCTCACTTTAGCTCCTCTACTAACAGATGTTCTTGGGCTACCCAGTGGATACTTGATCTAAAACTGGAGTCGAGAGCGGTATGAGCCATATGTAAAAGAATCGATTCTGATCACTCTCAGAGAACTTTCCTCACTTGCGTAATTTCATGACTCTATCCTCCAACCTCTATTTAGATCAACCATTACAAATGTATTCAAGGGTAAGGTTATCAAACTCAAACCACATGACAACTATTTTTAATATCAATATTATTCTTTTTAACGATAATATGATCACGTGATCTTGAAGAGGTGAACTTCCGTGTTTCAAACATTGTCATTCTTATACTTGTAGATACGATCTGTAACTGCAATCCGTTACAGCTAGCTAGTCATAGCAAAACAAAGTATTTAACGGGTTTCAAAGTGGAAAATAACATTGGTTACTCATTTTGCTTTTCATCAACAATAAATATTCTTATCTGAGTACAAGGTCGACATTGCCAATTACAAACAATAATGACTGTATACCACAGAAACATTGCCTCAGAACTTACGTATATAGGTTGATACACACTCGTACATACAAGAATTTGTCGGTTCATATCGGCATGTAAACATTTTTTTCGTCTGGAACACTGATTGCATCCAGCTGTTACCAGTACCGTTGACACGGCTGTCAACTTGCTCAGTCGTGAGCCTCACCCACAACGGCAACAACGTTGCAGCCAACACTGTCATTGCGCCAAATGACACTGTCATAAGCGAGAATGCGAGGTAATTTCTATAAAAGTAAATGAGAATGACACGGCATCAATCAGTCAATTTGTAAGAGTGCGCGCGCACGACGGCGATAAATTCATTAACCTGTTTATGACGAAAACGCAAAAACGTTTATCTAACCATAAATAAGGCAATAAGTTATCGAACGAGCGCGAACAAGAACGAGCGGCTGTGAAGTAGAGAAAATAAATAACAATGAAATGGCTGACGGTGGCGAACTTGCAACCGCCGATTACACTGATCTCCTTGCTGGTCGTCGTGTCCGGCGTCAAAGCGAACAAACCTACACAGCCTACTGAGCGGAAGTATTGCAACAGTACTGCAACAGCCCACATGTGGGGCGATGTCGATCCGAACATATTCTACATCTGCGATGAGGCGACCAACGCCACGCGTCAAATGCGCTGTCCGACGGGACGTGGCTTCTTTCGTGGGCGCGGTTATTCCGGTTGCATACCGTACGCCGACTGGCCGGCCTGTCTCGACCCCCACAGTCTGCCCGAAAGCCAAAACAGTAGCAGTAGCGACGGCCAACGCAGTAATGCCACTGTGGAGCTGTGCAAGGACGAAATGCATCTGCAGCAGACCTGGGCGGCTATGGACCCGAATAAATTTTACATGTGCCAAAACGAGCACTCCGCACCATTGCTACTGAACTGTGAGGCGGGCAAAGGTTATGTCAGCGCCTGGACTGGCGAGAGTGGTGGCATTCATAGCGGTGAAGGCACGCACATTGTGGGCTGCGCCGCATGGGAGAAGTGGCGCATGTACATGCATTGTACGGACTTCTATTGAGATCTCCGCTAATTGAGGTTAAAAAAAATTAAAACTTGCGACGCAAAAAATGAGTAACGCGTGCAAATGTGTATGTGTGTGAGCGGATGCAGTATTGCTGGGCGAGGGGGCTGAGTGAGTGCATTCATGTGTAGCTGTTGTTCGAAATATTTTATACATTGCACACACACATACACATATATACCCGCAGCATGTACCCTTCATATGTGTGTGTTGTTTTTGTAAATGTATGCACTTTTATGTAATAAATTTGTTGTGGTTCTTGTTTTTATACGACCCCCAATGGCAACAACGTTGTGCCAGCGCTTTCGTGTTGGTAAAAGTAAAAACTGTAATTAAGTTAAAATAGGTATGATAAGTTCCAAAATTGTTTTTCGACTGATACCGTTGATAAGATAGCGTGCGGCAGTGAATTGTGTTGGTAAAAATCTCTGCTTGGTTTCGGGTTAATAAATAAATTGATTGAAATTGCTGTGGGCCATGAAATTGAAATGCGATAACAATTACCGATTTCTGCTCGCAGTGGTTCCTAGAAGTGCGACGAGTGAAATTATAATGATAAACAAATATGAAATGTGGGTGTGTGGATGCATATTGAAGCAGATACATAGAGAACGAAATTTAAGTAGATTTTATAAAATTTTGTAAAGAAACTCATTAAATTTTCAAATATTTCCTCAAAAAGTATATATGTATGTGTATACAAAATATAAATAAGATTTTAAGTGTAAATAAAAATAATATTTTTTAAGAAAATATGCAATTTTTATACGTTTAAATTATGAAATTTTCTTTGAACTGAGTTGGAATATTTGCTTCTCAAAAATGCTTTAAAATGATTGGTTGAGACGTTATTCAACAAGTTTATATAAACGTTTGAAAGGCTCCATTTATCTAGTTCTCAACAATACTGGTGATAGTCATAATGCCTCAGTATTAACATCGATATTGTGTACGGCGAAATTAAGGATCTAATATGTTTAAAACAAAAACGTTAGTTTCGGCTGCACTGAAGCTAGAATATCCATCCAAGAATTTAATGTTTGATAGGTCAGCTTGTGTGGCAGCTGTAATCCAAATTGAAAAACGTACTCGAAGACTACAAGTACATCGATGTCCTTAACGAAAGTTCGTGCCAAATCTCTTGAAGATATTTCGTCGAATAAAAATGCTTTCTGGGCATGAATTTGATGTTTCGGTTTGTATATCAGTTATACGGGTGATCTAAGTAAGGTACTTTTTTCAATAGTAAAAATTTGTCAAGCGACTTACTATTTTACTTCAGTATTGTTTGGCATTTCATCATTGAAAGACTTGCGACTGAACATTGTTTACAAATCGTTCAATTTTATTACGAAAATTCTCGTTCCGTAAAGAATGTGTTTCGCACGCTTCTCTCAACTTATGGTCAACATAATCGGCCTATTGAGCATACTATTTTCAACACCATTATTCATCTTGAGACCCAGCATTAATTATTGGATAATACTCTGCCGAATATGTAGACCATGTCTAGCACGCAGTGAAGAAAATATAGCAGTCGTAGCTGATACCCCTTCGATTCGTGGAGAGTCAAGGCGGCGCCGTTCGCAGCAATTCGGAGTGACGTATGGAACGACTTATCGCATTTTACGTCGAGATGTTAAATTATCCAGAAAAAACAACGGATTGGTTTGTAGGTCGTTGGAATCATCGGTCTATGTTTCTTCAAAAATGAAGGCGGTGAGAACGTAACCGTCAATGGCTACCGTTATCGCGGCATGATAACACTTCCCATACATCGTATCAGTCAATGGATTTACTGAGAGAACACTTCGGTGAGCAGATAATTTCGCGTTTTGGGCCGGTCGATTGGCCATCAAGATCGTGTGATAGCACATCGTTAGGCTTTTTCTTGTGAGGATATGTAAGGTCTAAAGTCTATGTGGACGATTACGCTTCGATTCAGGCCTTGGAGAAAAAAAATACCCGCGTATTTCGCCAGTTACTAGATGAAATGCTCGAATGAGTCATCGAAAATTGGACTCAACAGATAGACCATCTGAGACGTAACCGTGGCTTACGTTTGAAAGAGATATTATTTAAAAAATAAATTCCAAAGAATGTTTTTTCGGTTATTTAAAAGCATTTCTCATTAAACTCGAAGTTTCTGTTTTTTTTTCTTTAAAAAAGTAGGGAACCTCGAAATGGATCACCCTTTATTAATTAAGAAAGCGATATATTGCCTCAATATTTACCTCGAAATTGTTTATAGCAAATTAAGGATCTAATATGGTTATATCAAAAAAAAGTATACCCTTCACAAATAAAGAAGTTTCATACAAGAACTTAATTTTTGATAGGCTTGTTTGTATGGCAGCTTTAAGATATAGAAGTTCGATTTTAAAAACGTAATCGGAGATATTTAAAGATATTTTATCAAACAAAAAGGCGGTATATGCTATAGCTGTTCGATCTAAAAACTTTCTTCATAGCATAGTGTTGTCTTGAAAAATAATTCATACCAAATTTCGTGAAAAAATTTCGCCAAAAGACACATTTTCCATATAACAATTTGGATCGTTCAGTTTGTATGGCAGCTATATGCTATAATAATCAGATATCGGCGACAAATGCGCAGTTTCCTGGAGACAAACGGACGTTTGCAAAGTTTCAGATCAAAATCTGAGAAACTGAGGGACTTGTAACTAAAATTATTCAGCTCGTCACGCTGGTCTTCGATGTTTCCTTTTTGGTGTTACAAATATCGTGGAAAATCATCTAACTCGAAAGCTCCGGTCAGGAATTTGTCGCACCAGCTTGTTTAACGCCAAGAACTTATAAATATGTTGAAAACTTTAAGTTCTCTACTTCTTCAGAAGAAGTTGGCAATTTTGAATTTCTTGAGTTAATGAATTCTTCCGATTTTTCAAGGTTTACAAAAAATAAATACATCTAATATCATCTTCAAGTAGTAGGTGACTGTGAAGAAGAAGAGATCAGAAGATCGGATATTTTTTTAGGTGAATTTATACACACTTCTCTGTACTCTTTTCGAGTGTTTCATTTCGAATATACGAACAATAATGGTTTTTGGATGGGCCAGGAAAAAACTCTTTCAGCAGTAAATTAAAAGCGAAATGCGGCAACAGCGCAGGTAACTTGAAAATGTTTTTATTTACCATACAATAAAAAAATCATATCTATTCCCATGTTCTATCAACTATGTTAGAAACATAAAATACGAGTATAGAAAAACAAAAAAAAACTTTGACCAGGATTCGAAGCAGAGCATCGTCCAACCATTAATATGTGCTTTCCACAATATCAGGTGTTAAAATTATTGTTTGCTTTATGTTAATTTATCTATAGAATAAAATGCTGACATCAATAGATATACCAATATATATATATATATATCTTATAGCTACAATTTTAACACTTCATGTGCCTGCCACCTTGACAAGATTCAGACAAAGGCGCCTTGACGGCCCCTAATATTGGGTATTCGAAAAAGGTTTTTCGCATTTCTAATAAAATTTTAACAATTTTTTTTATATTAATAATAATAAATAAATAAATAAATATGTACCATTTTGGTCGACCACGTTTTGCCATTTTTCCGCTAGTTCCAAAATATTGTTCCATTGTTTGAATTACTTCCCTGTCGAAATAACTGTAATATCGCATCATTCAGCTCAGTCACATTCAGCATGTAAAACTTTGAAGGCAATTTTCACGAAACTGCATTTTTGAGACCAAAAGTTGGCCCAGCAGCAGCCATTTTGTATCAAAACGCCATATTAAAACAGCTTCTAAGGAAATACCAGTCTCTTCTGTTTACACATAGCACAAAGGGGTAAAGGTAGGACTCTTTACTGTGCTCTCAGGCGGTCTATCCCCTTAACACATTATTAATTAGGAATACTTAAGTGCACAAGATTAGAATATCTTTCTCCAGCTAATTTCGATATAATAAATTTATTAACGGGACGCCCAAAAGAACTTAAAATTGCGTGTGAACTAAGGCAGCGCTTTATTTATCAAGAGAGAAATGCGAAATCGCTTTTATAGACTGCAAAATGATTTGTTAAAATCTCAGCTATTAAATACAAACGTCAAATCATCATGATCAGTATTATGAATATACAAACTGTATAGTGAAAAAGAATATAGTCTTTTTGCCACTGAATTATTGAGGTTACTCATACGCCAGCGCGGTCGTAAATGCGATGATTAATCATAGCAATTTGGAACAATTTTCATTGGAAATTCTATATGTACAACTCAAAATAAAAATGCAAAAAAATATTGTTTCCATGTGCAGCTTGTAAATTTCTATGATTGGTGGTTATGTAATAATAGACATGGCAATACCTCTGCACACCAGTGGCTCATCACAAATAAAAGCATGTTGCTGCATATTGATTGTTATTTGAAAATATTTGCCAACTATGTGTTTTTCATTTCGAATTCATTTATGTGTGTTCGAGTGTGTGTGTGGTATATGAGCGCAGCCATAGATGACAAACAATCACGTAAGTCAGCTTCGATGAGCGTCAGCGAAATTGAAAAATCCATGCGGTTTCATGCTTGTAAACTAAATTCCAACCACTTTGCCAACTTTGGAAAAACACATGCACATGTACATACATACTATGTGTGTGGCTATGGTCTGCATTGCCACAGTGAAATAAAAATGATGTTTGAAATGTAAAAAAGGAAATGGAAAATATTCGTTATAAATAGAATGAGAATGTAGTTCATCGATGCCAAAGTTAGCAGGTGAAGCACGGCGATGAATCCGCTGCAACATAATGCTTGCAATTGTGTGCATAAATGTTTGTGTGTGTTCGCCGTTTGCATGTCAAAACGCTGGTGTAGGTGAGATTGCGCGCATTAGCAATGCCGCTTGCTGCCATTATCCAGCTGACATACTGCCACGGCTGCGGGCGGAGGCGCTGAACGGTGCAACTCGACTGTCGCAATGCATCATGCAACTTTTCAATTAAGAAATATTGCCATATTGATGTGATATTGGCGCTGTTTGCTGAATGAAATGAAATCCATGCGCTGGCAAAGTTTCGAACGGAGTGCGGTTTAGAAAATAAATTACGTACGTGATGGCAATCGGGTATTGTTTTCATTTTCATTTGCGCTCTTCTTTGTTGTTTTTGTAAGGCGGTGTATGTTCGAACTGGAGTTAAGTTAGGTTTGTGTCTTGACTAGCGCATTGCAGTGGTTTGGATTTCAAATAAATGAAATTTGAAAGTTCTAAGTACTTTAAGGCTTGATTCCACATATAATTAGATGATAGATTGAAGGTAAGTATTTTGTGAAATTTTGAATGTTGCTAATTTTTGCAACTTTTTATAATCTAGGAAAACCAGTCCGGGTCAAATTTGATCAGATGATATACATCTTTTATTGTAATCTGCCAGATACTGTAAGTAAAAAAAGGTGTCATAAAACCTATTCAGAAAACAATAGAAAGAATCGACGATTCGAGCTCTAATATTATGGAAAAAATAATGAGTTCAATTATCGACTTCATTTTGCTCCAACTCGGAAGAGAAAAGCAAAAGAACGCTCCACTTCGGATATGATGTTGCACCATCCTACTATTAGTATCCCTTCGGCATCAAACTATGCCCACTATTTTTCTTTCCTGTATTTCACCTAGCAACTCACAACTTCTCTCACTTATGGTTTGTGACTTTGCTAAAACTTGTAAGAGAGCCCCAACTTTAAAACTGCTTTTAATATTACTTTGCTCTACTCCCATGATATTAGAAAAAATTGAAATTAATACGAATTCGATACCATCGTATAAACCTACATAAATATATTTGCATTTGTTGATCTAGTATCCACTTTCCATTCTATTCACTCATCCGTATGACATTTGGATTTGTTGTATCAACGAGTGTTTGAAGCGCGGAATTTTATTGATATTTGGTTTCAATTTATACACTTTTCTATTTGCAGATATATTTTTCAATTTGAAATCCGCTGTCATCTATGTCACTATCAGCTTCCGAGCGCGTGATACCGGTGTAATGAAAAGTGTGCAAAAGAAGAATGAAAGAATAGAATGATGAAATGATGATTGTTTAACATATTTGTTTGTGTTTTTGTTAGTGTTTTTTGGTTATCTCAAAATGGCAAAGTCAGTCTGCTTGATTGGTGTCATATGTTTTAATTGAAATGAAAACTGATAACTTAGTGAGTCAGGTGTTCCGATGAGTTGTTTCTGTTGTTGTGTTCGAAGGTAAATAATTTAATAAGGAAGTGGTTTTTTATTGGGTGAATGGACTTTTATTAAAAGTTGAACTTTTAAAATAATTTTTAAGGAGTTTAGTTGGTCTCTTATTGATAGAGTACTGAAGTTTGGAGATATATACAAAAGCATATATGAGAAATTAGATGATAACAATTGGCTTAACATCTGTCTAGAAGACCATGATTGATTTCAGCACAACAACTATCGCATTTGAGAATTAAGGGGCACACTTAAAGCAGAATCAAAAAATGTATATTATTTTTCACACTTCTCAAGGTTATACTTTTAAAAATAACATACTAAAACTGTTAACCGATAACTCGAATAGTTTCGGAGCTACAGCTTGCTAAATCATAGTCTTTAAACGTAATGGTTACTAGGAGGGTAAAGATCCGACTACTCTTATAAAGTTTTTCTACGAGCGCTGCTTTCTATATTTCGGAACTTAGAGAACAAAAAAAATGTTAATTATTGGATATTGTATTATTGTTTTTTAAAATATATTCCATTCAGATCTATACACTCTTCCATGTGTATAAATCAATTGAAAAAGACCTTTGATTGAGATATTTTCAAAAAATGTATTTTGAACGCAACAACCACCTCTTTAAGTTTTTAAAAATGTTGAACTCTTAGTCGAATTCTTACATACGGCAATAAACGGTGTCAAACTACGGCTGTACGGTGGCAATCTCATACTCGTAAAGCCGATGTAATGAGGGCTCACAGTTGTTTCAGCCGATGAGTGAGAGATGGCATTGTCGTGGTGAAGAGTGATTCGTGTTCGGCGGGTTGACTTCTTGAAAGACAATTGTTGACACAATGGCTCCGTATTAGTCAAAATATGCTGTTCTGCATTGTTCTGGTGGTATGCCTCTGACATGTTCAGTATTTCCAAAAGACAGGACAGGCGGTTATGTGGAAGTGCTTCGAGTGCGAAAAGCTTTAGTTGGAGTCGGTTCATCTTGAAACCATACAGCCGACTGTTATTTACTTTCACTTATACTTATTTTACTGTTTCTCATAAACACCATATTAGACGTGTTTTGAAGCACCACTATCGTATCTTTTTTAATTTATCTGGACCAATAGACACGCGCGTTTCACAAACTGTGCCCCATTATGGTAGGACTTGGCGCATTTTACGACGAGATTTTAAAATGAAAGCGAAAAAAATATTGGGACGACTTGACCTTACATAGAGTGATCTACGACATCGATTGAATTCACCATACCATTGATAAACACCGGTCCTTGATGGAATTTCACCGCCAAAGATTGAATTAAGTCTAGCGATGAGGCCCAGTTCTGGCTCATTGGGTATGTAAACGAGTAAAATTTCTGCATTTGGTCGAGATGAATATTTTAACTTACTGTAAACAATACAAATATCGCACGTATATCAAAGCATTCTTATAGAGGGATTCTGTAACCAGTCTTTAGTTTCTATTTGAGACATTTTGAGGTAAAATCTCAGTTTGTGACTAGTTCACTAAACAGTCTCTATCGTTAGTCTCAAAATATTGAGACCTGGTAGTTAGCAGGTCACAAAACTAAAAAGAATTCTTGTCTGCCATTTTGAATATACTGAATAGAGATCATCATAGATATTAATCGATTGTCGTTTTTTTATATTTTGTAAGCAACTCAAACACGAAAAGGTTAAAAATAAATCAATTTTATATAAATTTCATAAATATTATGAAACAAATTCAACATATATTTTTATTTTTATTGATAATGATGTTTTTTGACTATGATATAGAAAATTTAATATTTGTTATCGAAAATTGGACTCAACAAAGGGACCATCTCTGAATGATGAAATATAATAGATTTTGTGACTGTCACTTACAGAATAGCAAAATCGTCTAAAGTCTCAAAATTGTCTCTTTAGAATGGCAAATTTAAATATATACAGATAAATTTGTAGTTTTTGTGTTTTTTCCGAAATATAAAAAGGCAACCTTCATAAAGATCACCCTTTTGTTTTTATTTTTTTTTCACAGTGTAAATGTACTAAAAGTTGTTTGCAGTTTTATTACTATTTATATATATATTTTTTTCGGTTTGGGCCTACCTTTAATTTATTTTTGAGTTAAATTTAGACATTTTTATCAGTGGATATGTACATTTATTGCCCAAACACAAAGCCAATCTACTTCTCTAAATAGCTACATACATGTGTATATAAAACTATTTTCACCCAACTCATAAAAGACTAAATCAGAACATCAACAAACACAAAAAAGCAAAAACAAAAATAAACAAACATTATCGCATGTATCATTTGTTTTGCTTGTGGTTATTTTTATTGCCGCGATTTCACGACTGAGCAAATATGTATGAAGTAGCAGCACATTCCTCGCAGCTCATAGGCAAGACGTTTATAGTAATGGCGCATAAAAGCTTACAGCCTAAACGCCGAAAATCTGAAATGACAACAAATTCTTGCTATTTCCCCCTTGCACACACACAGTCGCACCATAAATAGAAACGGCACTTGTGTGTGAAATGGGTGAAAATGATTTATTAAAGCAAATCGTATTGCAGTGCAGCGGTTGGCAGCCAACCACGAGAATTACGGTAAAAATTTTGTTGCGGCTTGAGAGGGAATGGAGGCAAAGTTTCAATAGCGTTGTTTGCGGAAATTTGTCATGAGAATTCTTCTTTTTTATTTTTGTTGCTATATTCCCACAGGTGTGTATCTTCACAAATGAAATATTGTGGTTTGAAACAAAATGCCCGCTTTGACAGAAAAACATAACCGGCTTTTAAGCAGTAGGTGAAAGTTTGTGTAAACATTAATTCAAAGGCTCCAGTACTTTCTGATGAATCTTAAAAATTGGAAGGATTAATTATTATAAAAGGAATTTGTTTTTTTTTCCAATTGTGTTAAAGAGAACCGAAGGCACCCTTGACAAAGAGAAACTGCAGCGGTATAGCCGAAAAGATACGCGAACGACAAGCCGATAGCATTCAAAGTAGTGGCGGTCTGTGAGGTTGCGAATCGATATGTGATCGTGCGACACTTTGATCGCAGTAACTCGCTAAGACAGAACTTGAAGCTTTTAGAAGCCTTCTTCTCGAAGATGGACTAGGGTCTGACGCATTCATTTCGTCATTTAATGGAACAAGATGGATGATATAGCTGAACTAAAACGCTCAAATGCTAAATAATATCTAGCGTGGTAACAGCTATGAACACAGATTGAGGCCACAGCTCCATCTCCAGATCACTAAGAAATCAGACGGCACAGAAGGGCGACGTCAGGACAACCGACTTCACTTCTACTATTTGCCAGATAGCAAAGGCATTCGATGGATATGATATAGTGGTCAAGATTGCCATGAGTGATGTATAGTTGTCATTCGATAATATGACAGTATTTGGTACACCCAAGCATTGTTCTTACGACGATCTGGATATGTGCATGGCAAGGAGGGTCCAAATGCGATGGAATGTTCAACCGAGATGCAAAACTGCGAAAGTTATGTACAAAGCAGTATATCAAAGCAGTATATCCTAATCAATCTAGAAGGGGCTGTGGAGAATTATTGTAGCGGTATGGTGGTTCCAGATCGAGATGACTGCATGTAATGTCAAGAGCAAATCACCAATGAAACAATGGCGCATCTCTTGTATACTTATCCCGCAATGGCAAGCATTTAAGGGCCCCACGGTATCAAACTCTGGGAGAGGTATCAACAGAGAGTTCACAGAGCCTACTGAATTTCATATAAAGTACGAGTATGCTGAAGGCTGACTACTTCAAGTGAACTACGCCACGACATTCCATTAGGAAAACAGGGCGTTTTACGAAATCACAATGAAAAATTTTGGATTTCAAAGAGATTTTTTCAGATATTTTGTTGTTAAAATAAAAATATAAAGTCAAAAATAATAAAGTAATAAATATAAAAAAAAAAGTTCAACAAAAAGTTTGCGAAATTAGTAACGAATTGTTAACCTCCTACTTTTAAAGCTTTCAAGATAAAATGAGCTGAAGTTCCCCAACGGAAATTATTCCTTTTAAAGGTTTTATTGATACTTGCGTGCAAGCCGCTTTCATTATTCAAAAGCGGAAGTGCTACAGCATAGATAAAGTGGACAAAGAGCGCAAACTTCCGGTCGCGATGGAGCGTAGGGGAAGCTATTTTCAACGTGGCAAGGTATTACAACTCCTGAAAGGTAAGGGGAAGCGACATAATACAATGAGCTCAATTTTTCTTGAACATCTTAAGTGGGGAGGCAATAATGTTACACCTTTTTCGTTTTTCTTCGTCGTGAGCGTTTCATTGTTTTCGCTCGGAAGCTGACACATTAATTACACCAATAAAATTCCAGTGAAATTCCATTTAATTAGTTTGGCTGCAATTTTATTTAGCTGGCAGCCAATGCCCCATTTCATTTGAAAAATGGTTGAATTTGCGAAATTAGTTAGGAATGCAGCTATTAAATTACCTTAAAGAGGGTTAAACTTATTTTATAGGTCTGCAGTTGGCGGTCTGGGCAATTGTTGCGCATTTGGTGTGTGTTGGGGGTGTGAGGTGTAAGGTGTGGACTAAAGCAAAAGCGCAAAGCAGAGATGGCGACATGCAAATGTACTCACTCATTCACCTACTTCGCTCGCCTTGTTCGCGTAAAACGAGCATTAACGGCGAAACAATAAATTTTAAATGTAAACGTGGCGACCAATGTGGCCCGCGACGAACCAAAGGGACCAGGGAAAAATATAAGTAAGTGAAATAAAATGTTAGAGGCGGAAAAAAATGCAAGAAAGGAAGTCATCGGAAATGAATACAGCCAATTGTAAGGTGAATACATAAATTAGGAGAAAAGGAGCGTGTAACAAATGCCATCTAAGCCCACGGGCTGATAACACGTTTTATTGCAATTCTGTTTGGCGAAACAGGGACGGATCAGTAGTGCTTGAAATTGAGTAGGGCGCTAAGGTTTATAAAGAAGTTTTCAAAATTAAAAAAAGTGTTGCCTACATTTAGGGTCACCGCAAAATAGCAATAAAAATATGTTGCCTACATTTAGGGTTACTACTTGGTAATAAATAGTAATAACAATATAATGGGTCTTCGAGTGGATTTTTATATTCGCTGTTAATATGTGGTTTCTGAGGATCGAGACCTTCATGTTCCTTGTAAAATTTTTATCGAAAAAGATTTTGAGAAGAAAAAAAATCGGTAATGCATTACCCATGTTTTAATCTGTAGTTTTTTAGCCCTTAAAAGTGCATATGATATAGATCCGCTCCTGTACCAAATTTTCTTTCTTGTGGGAGGGGCTAGAAACCGCATTTTTCAAGAGTGAATAGGATGCGAAAGTGCACATAAATTATGCATATTTAGTGGAGAAAATTGAAAACTAATTAATTACATTTGTTGCACGTGCCACAGACAGCAGGGCACTACGTGCAAGGCTACTTTCATAGAATAGTATTCCAGCGCATTTATTGAATCGCCGTGGAAGATGAATGTCTGGCGACCAAAGTAGGCCACACTCGTGAGGGCATTTTGGTTAAGTGTTAACACAATCGAGCGATAAAATGAAGATGGCAATGTTAGGGATTTGCATTTAAGTGCAAAAATGCCAGAAAAGTTAAGAGGATATTGGAGAGCAAAATAGTGAAAAAAATTCTTCAAGAATAATAAGTGGAAATGAGTATGTGTGGAGATGTAAATTTTTATTGACTAAAATGACTAATAATTTTTCGAAAGCTCTATTAGATTAGAGTAGAGTAGAGTAGAGTGGAGTAAATTAGATTAGAGTAGAGATTCGAGATTTCAGATTTGTAATTAAAGGCTCGAGTTTTGAGATTCGAGATTTGACATTTGAGATTTGAGATTCGAAATTTGAAATTCGAGTTTTGGGATTTGAAAAGTAAAGTTCATCTAATTAAATTTCAAATTACTTACTTTCAGGTTATTAAAGTATCCCTAAAAGTTTCACTATTCCATTATTTTGTAGTTTGATATGTACTACCAATATCGTCCTACAATTTGTCACACTAGTAAATTATCCTTCCGTTTGTATCCTCATATACTTATGTGTTATCAATTTCTTCAAGCATTAAAAAAGTCATTTATCATTCTAAATTATCACAGGTGGTTCAAGTGCTATATATACATAATTACGAAAGCGTAAATTTTTGATTCTATGGCGCCTAAAAGTGAGCAACATATCATTAATAATATTCACACCGAGCACATTTATGTTTGGGGCACGCAAAGAGTGAGAAGGAGAATTTTTGATTAAAGGAAAACTTACAATTTATATACCTACATACATAAAAAAGCCAATTGTTTGTGTTTTTGTGCTTGTGATTATTGTCACTGATATCTGTGTGATTTTATTTGTCAAATGCCTTTACCGCTTTTCCACATGAAATACTTTAAATTGATTTGCTCTCAGCGCTTTTGTTTAAAGTAAAGCGGTTGAGAAATTATTGTAGTCGCAAACGCACGTATGTATTGTTGTATTGTATGTAGCTATATGTGCCGTTAGTATAAGTACATGTGCACTTAAGTGTGCGTACTTACGCTTGTCTGCATGTTTATGTATATGTGTGTATGTAAGTAAGCTCATATTTGCTCTCATGCATTTGTATGCTTACGGTACTTTGATGTTAACTGTTGTTTGCGCACACAATCTCAGTATTTTATTGAATTTGCTTGAGGGAATTCATTCATTAAATTGGAATGCAGAGTGTGCTGTTTGCTTCATGTGTTTGCAGGTACATACTTATGTATATACTCGTAGAAAGTAGGCTGCCTTGTAGGAAAATTGAGTGAACAGGAGAAGATTCAACATTATTCTTCTAAAATTGGAATTTGCAAGAAAGAAGTGATAACTTTTAGTTAACTTATCGGCAATATATTTACTAATAATGTTTAATAACCAAATTAGTATACTACAGGGTGTCCCAAAATTAAAGCTTGAATAAAATTTGTTGTCATTTCAACTAATTTTTACAGTTGACGAAGTTAAAACACTATTTCGACCATAATTTTTAGAGCTTATCTAGATAAGTGGCGGCATTCTTAAATTTTGGGACACCCTGTATTTAATTACAATTTTGGCTTAGCTTGAGATACCCTATATAAGTATACAATTATGTGGGAAACACAGAGCGGAAAAACAACTATTTTTGTACAGTAATCCTATCTGTTAATCTGTCTTACATATTGCTTCGAATCACTGATAAAGGAGTAGTTCCAGCAACATCGATTCTCTGTTGGAAATAAACACTTCATATGCATCATTACACTTGATAAATTTGAAATTATGTGAAGCATCCTCCTTTATTTATTTATCACTCGACTAACCTAAGTTTCAGCCAGTTTTTATGAATCACAATTTTACTCACTCTTTTCCTGCAGGGTATGTGTTTTAATACGTGCAACTTTAAGGTAAGTTGCATGCGAATTGCGGATTAAAACATGCGGTAAGGTTGGAGTAGTCATCGGTAAGCGGTTATTTGTATAAAAGTCACGTTCATCGACACTTTTCTTTCGCATACAGACTTTTATTCAATAAAATGATTCAACTTTATTGATTTCAACCCTTCAGAAGGACTTGTAAATAAAAATTGCATCGAAAAGGAATGTGAGCAAGAGCCCTAAAAATGTACATTGTATATAACTGTATACATATTTACACAGTATAAAGCTTAACTTAAAAGATATTGAAATCACTGTTAAAGTTTTTCTTATTATTTTTGCCTTAAATGGAGAACAAAAACATATTTCGATCTTAATACATTATGTTATGATGTTATTGGAAAAATTTGTTTCAGAAATGTTCAATATAATATATATACACAAGCTGATCAAATTTGACCTGGAATGACAAAAAAATGTTTTCATAGTATACTAAGGACCTACTTCTCTCAGTCCATGACCCGTCCATCGTATTTCCTGGACAGCGGTGATATCAGCCTTTACTCTACTGGTTAACCAGAGCATACCTGGTCTAAGACCGGAAGTCGTTAGCTGCTTGAGCCATATGTAAAATAATAGTTTCTGATCATTTACTTTTTGCTATGCCAAATATGTTCTCGATTGCTTGAATATCAACAAAAAGCAATCCTATTAAACACACACTAAGCTACTTCCGCTGCTGTATCATTCATCAATAGTAATAAGCCACCTCGCCAGTAACAGCTGATCACACTTCAGCTCTCAACGTGTAAAAATAATGCCAATTAATTTAGCACAAAATCACTAATTAATCCTGTGGATGCTGACACCCACGGCTTTGAGCTTCCAGCGCTGCTGACACACTTCAATTTGTAAGTTAATATGTAAGCATACACACAGGCGCATCGAACACAGCGTCAGGTAGCGGCGTAGGTGGCAAACAAGTAGTCAAGTGGAAGCAACACCAAGTCGCCACACTTGAATTCATTTTGCGGCATCGATTCGCAAACGGCCCAATCGGGTTCGGGTGTGTGTGTGTGTGTGCTATCAAGCGGCTTACGCCAGTTAGTGAAGTCAACAGGATTCTGCTAGGACTGTCAGCTGCTATGAAATATGAGGCAATTTCTTTGATTAAAGTGTCAAGTTATTGCGTGCCAAGTGTTGTTGCTGGCAAATGTAGTTGAAGAGCATTTCACAAAACACAAAAACACAAACGACAAATGCGCAAGCAATTGCGCCACACCCACGCGCTATCAAGCCGTGCACGCACACATATTTAAATACTCATTTCTGGATTATGTATTATGTATCCAGTGGGACGTTTGTCACAGCGAACTTGCCGCAACGAGCGCAATTCATCTTACTCGTTGGCAGCGCTCATCTCGCCGCAGATTGGTGAACATATGGAATTGCATAGTGGGAGGCTTGTCACAGAGGTCACTTAGCGGCCTCTTGCTGGCTTTATGGCCTTTAAATTTATTTTAAACGTAACAAGAAACCTCAATGAAATGAAAGCAGGAATTGAATATGCCAGTGTATTTTTGGAACCAATTTGTGGTTATAAAGAAATTAATATATTATTATTTATACATAAAATTTATTTTAGAACCAGCAACAGTTATTTCATACACGTTTAAATATTTGAGTTTAGGTAGTTGCCGAAATTTTCTTTCTAAAGCAATTTTCTTTGCAGCCCAGTTCAATTTCGCCGAGATCACGTTCGACTGTGGCATACACGAAGTCATTTCAAATTGCGCGAAAATCGAGTTCAAATTGATGGTGTCAACGTAAAGTAGAGCACAGAGAAAATAAGTACAGTTTTTTGTGCTGTAACTAATATTAGGGGTGTCTAATAATATTGGAAGTTTAAAAAGGCTTAGTTAGGAGAAAAAAATAAAAATGGAATACTATATTTTTTGTCCGAATTTTGAATTATAAATTTTTTTTGAATTTTCACTATTTTGATTTCCCAAATAAATAATATAATACACAAGAAAAATTCTTAATTTCGCCTGTATTGAAACTGCTCTTCACAAATACGTAGGGTTTCAAAACCAAAAAAAAAAAACTAATCTGAAAGCTGCGTACTAAAAATCATTGGATATACACCCTGTCAAGAAAGTATAGGGAATTTATGAATAAAACGAAAATTTTTCAATCATCATCCACATTTATTTTTTCGCCTTCAATGTAACATCCAATTGAAGCGATGCACATGTACCAACACTTCTTCCAATCGTTAAAACATTTTTCATAGGTACTTTCCGGAATGGCCTTTAGCTCTCGCGTCGAATTTCGTCGAATTTGTTTTGATGTCTTCAATTGAGCCGAAGCATGTTCCCCGAAGTGGATATTTCAGTGTGGAGAATAAGAAAAGTCACAGGGGGGCATATCAGGTGAATACAGTGCTTCTCAATGATATTTATTGAGTGTTTGGCCGAAAATTCATTCACAATGATGGCTTTGTGCCATGGTGTGTTATTATGATGAAGAATTTACGAATTGTTGGCCCACAAACTCGGACGTTTACGACGGATAGCGGCTCGTGAGCGCCTCATACAACGAAGATAATACTATTTGCTGACGGTTTGACCAGTTGGAAGGTATTCATAGTGGACGACACCACGAATATCGAAGAAAACAATGAGCATTACCTTCACTTTCGATCGGCTTTGGCGCGCCTTTGGGTCGCCGTTCGGATGATTGCTGGTTCATAAGTGTGCCTTATTCGAAGACCTACGTCTCGTCACCAGTAATTTTTGATAGAGCAGATTTACCAAAAGCCTTCTGCAACATTTTCATTATATCGGCACACGAAAATTCTTTCCCAATACAAAATTTAACACAAATACGTTGATCAATATTTTCGGCCTTTGTAAAGTTCGACAAACACTACTATAAACTAAATAATTTTTGGCATCATAATTAAGTACAGTTGACCAACCTAGGAAAAAAAATTTACCTGTCTTCCATATAAGCGGGAGATTTATATGAAGAATTATCGATACTTTCTTGACAGGATGTAATGTGTGTATATGAAATTAGTCCGACATCAATAGAGAGACCGACTTTTATCGAAATCAGTTTTTGAGTTAAAAAGTTGACTTAAAACAGTTAAGATAAATATTTACAGATAGAACGTGAATGAGAAGGTTAGTTATGTATTAGTGGCCAACATCATCTTCTGAATCTAGAACGGACTTTGTAACGGATAATTGGAGGTAGTTGAAGTTAAAATTAGGTAAAAAATGAGGGCATGAATATTTTTGTTGGCGCTGCTTTAAACAGTCTTTTATTCCCTTGAAGAGAAATTAATTCTGATGTTTCAGAAAAAAATAATTGCTAAAAATGAAAATATTGAAATAATTTGAACTTCAAAGTTGCACAGAACAGGATAGAAAATTTTTGAAAACAAAAATAATCGTAGTTGGATGAAACCCAATATATTCAAAAATTAAAATAACAGATATTAAGGGGAAATATTATAAGGGCTATCTGGGAATGAGATAAGGAATGGTAGGATATTTTTATAAGATTATTTTTCTAATTAAATTCAATTATATACGCCATAGATATAAAATTTTACTCCAAAATGGTATGATGGGCCTTCAATCGAGACGTGGTTACATTGGACGAGGGGCGTGAAATCATATATCTCGAGATCCGTCGAAACGATTTTTACAAAATTTGGTTCCTCTAACTTTCTTATATTATAGTGTGATCGGACTACAGCCACGCCTACTTTCCATATAACAGAATTTTAAATTTCATTTGAAACTATCAAAACTTACTGAACATGTGAACCCAGTGCTTATAGATGACTTTTTACCGAAAACTTTGGTCAATGTATGAGATATGTAATAGAAATTCAGGGAGAATCTTTTCCTGATATTAAATTGTTTGTGTGCTACAAATGTGTTAAAAACCAAAAACTATTAATCCAAATGAATAAATTTTTTCAAATTCTTTATCGCTAATAACTCGAAAAAAATACATTAAGAAACTTGTTTCCAGGCCAACTAACTGCTAGTTGGTTAGCTAAGAAACGACTAACTGACCTACCCGCATTCACAAAGAAGAGAGAACGAAATAACAAAAATTCAACGAGGCTAGAAAAAGACAACAGAACAGACATAGTACGTACATATGTGTGTATGTTGCACGCCGCTCGAAACAATATCAGCAGTCAATTATGTGTCGTAAAATGTAGCGGATGCCGCTGGAATAAAAGCTTGCTTCCGCTGCAATTCTTGTGCGGCTATTTTCCAGCTGCCACGTCTGTTTTCTGTTTTGTTATTTGCTTTTATTTTTAGATTCCGCTTATGATAGTGATTTCGCTCCAATCAAAAGTCAACTCGGCTAAAGCAATGACATGTGCTGCCCCCAGATATTCGATATGCCATTGTTGTGTACAGCGCGAAGTCGTCTATGTGTGTGTGTGTCTCCACGACATACAAACACCACTCGTACATAAGCACATACATCCATACACGCAAGTCGATCCAGGCACGGCAAAATGAAGAAATTGTTCAAAAACTAACAAACGCGAAACTGAAATGTCCATTTACTGTTCTAATCCCGCTTCGTGCCTTCGGTTATATCCCGCCGGATTTGAGACAAAAAGTACGAATTTCGTTCGCTTGGACATTTGCGCGCCTTTGGGGTAAGCGTCAGTTTGGCGTAACATTTTTTCCCCTCACATTAGTTTTCGTGCTCTGCATAACAACTGGACAGCAGCTACAACAACAACAGCTAAAAATGCACAATAAAAAGCGGCACTGGAGTACACAAGCTGCCCTCTACACTGGAAATCCACAACACGCTCAACTAACCCACTGAGCCTTCGCGGCACCGAGGCTCGCTGCAATTTAGTTTGATTAGAAAGAAATATCTTTTTAAGTGACGGCAACGTCCGTGACAGCAGTAAAGCAGCAAAACGGTTTCGTTGACACGTTAGCGCCTAATTGACGGACAAGAAATTTTGATGGGGTAAATGCCATTTCCATTATAACAACAACAAAGTATTGTTGCTAACGATGGTTGGTCTAAATAGTTCTTTAATGAAAATGGAATTAAGCATGTTCAAAAATTAGACTAGCTCCTGAAATAAGTTTGGTTATCTCAACTGACTCTCTTCCTCTTTTTCATTTTTGGCGTTGACAACCGCGTAGGTTATAGCCGTGTTAACAACAGCGAGTTAGTCGTTCTTTCTTTTCGCTGTTTCGGGTCAATTGGAGATTCCAAGTGAAGTCAGGTACTTCTCCACCTGGTCTTTCCGCCGGAGTGGAGGTCTTCCTCTTCTTTTGATTTCCCCGGCGAATACTGCGTCGAATACTCTCAGAGCTGGAGCTATTTCGTCCATTCGGACGATATGACCTAGCCATCGAAGCCACTTTCTCTTAACGACTTTGTCGTCGTATAACACATGCATCTCATCGTTCCATTGAAAGAGATATTCGCCGTTGCCAATGCGTGAAAGACCATAAATCTTCTGCAGAACCTTACTCTCGAAAACTCGTAAAGTCGACTCATCAGGTATTGTCATTGTCTAATTGTAGCGATTAGTGTATGTTCGTCGGAAGAGGGCTTTACTTTTCAATGTCTACTCAGTCCAAAGTAGCACCTGTTGGAAAAAGTTATTCAGCGTTGAATTTCCAGGCTGACGTTGTTTTTGTTAATACTGGTTCCAAGATAGACGAAATTATTTACGACTTCGAAGTTATGACTGCCTACAGTGACATGGGAGCCTAGTCGCGAATGCGACGACCGTTTATTTGATTACAGAAAATATTTCGTCTTGCTCTCATTCGCTACCAGACCAACTTGCTTGGCTTCCTTAGCTGGTCTGGAGAAAGCAGAACAAACGGCGCGGTTGCTGAGACCAAGATATCAATACCGTCAGCGTACACCAGCAGTTATAGACTCTTATAGAAGATTGTGCCTTCTCGCTTCAGCTCTGCAGCTCTAATTACTTTTTCCAGGAGTGGATTGAAGAAGTCCCACCATAGGGAGTCATCTTGTCTGAAACCTCGTTTGGTATCGAACGGGTCGGAGAGATCCTTTCCGTTTCTGACGGAGCTTTTGGTATAGCTCAACGTCAGTTTACTCAGATAAGGTCCAATCGGTGTGTTGCTTTAATCTTTCACGGTGAGCAGTAAGCTTGATAGAACATTATACGAGATATTGAGTAGGCTTATCACACGGTAGTTGGTGCAGATTGTGGGGTCTCTCCTTTTGTGAATTGGCCAGAGTACACTTAAATTCCAATCGTCGACCATATCCTACATCGATGCTAATGCATGCTCCTTATGAGTTTTCCGCCGACGTATTTGAATAGCTTGGCCGTAAATCCATCGACCCCCGTCGCTTTGTTGTTCTTCAGACGGGTAATTGCTATTTGAACATCTTTATCGTTGAGCAATCTGCACCACCGTTATCGATTGGGGAATCAGGTGAACCATCTCCTGATGTTAGATTTTCATTGCCAGCAGGCTGGGGAAGTGTTCCATCTATAATTTCAGTATGCTCTGGGCATCAGTCAGTAGATCATCCCTGGAAACCATCTCTTGAAACCCTTTGTTAGTCGTCGCATCTTTTCGTAGAATTTTCGAGCATTATTTGGAACAGAACTTACGGCAGAAGTAAGCAAATACGAGTATAGTAGTTCCCGGAAAAACTATTTTGTATGACATTGAAATTAGAAAGAAAATTCCCCATTTAGTTCATCTTCGCTTTGTTTTACACTACTCCCCATACTATATACATACATATGGCATGTGCGAGTGTACTTGTATTCTCAGCTGATTTCCTTTGAACTTCGAGACGAGCAAGTGACAGCAAAATAACACCACTGTATGCGCGTGTTTGTGCATTTTGAGGAATAATTGAGTGTGACAATATGTGGCATGTGTCTATGCTGAGCATGCAGTATTTTTAGACACCTCCTCGAAAGGGCGTGCGACTCGAAAACTATTTCAACTGCAATCGAGATAATATGCCAAGTTGCCGCGTAATTACAGTTGCTGTCGTCTTTGAAGTGCAACGAATGCCAGCAGTTGAGGTGGATTGGTGTGTGGGTACAAGTCTTGCTTATTTTGCGAAATTAAAAGCGAGGAGCGAAATGCGAGGATTTGCAGACTAGCGTGTGCATGAAGGAGTGTCACTTTAGTTGGTGCTGACGTTGGTGTCAGTCTGCATCATGTCTGCTAGAGTAAAGAACGTCTATGTGGAGGAAGTGGCGTTGTATTTCAAGGTTAATGAAGAGCTAAAATTTAATTGTGTGTAAAATATTTGAAAAGCTGATGTGGGAGCTCATGTTGGTAGATACCTCGTTATCGCGGTAATATCAGATGATATTCTGTATGAATATGTGGTTGCAGGGTCATTATTTAAGAAGTAGAAAATTAATTTGTATATAAGTTAATGCTTTGAATACAAATATTGTTATTGTCATTGTGATTGTATTAGCAATAATAGTATCAATTCTAATTATCATTGTAGTGATAATGGAAATTGTAATTAAAATTTTATTTTAACTTTAAATTTAATTTTAATATTTATTTTAATGTTAATTTTATTTTTTTTATTTTAATTTATTTTAACTTAAATTATTTTTTTTTTTAATTTATAAAAATTTTTGTTAATTTTGGTTTTAATCTCAATCTTAATTTTAGTTTTGTTTTAATTTTTAAAATTTAATTTTAATTTGATTTATTTTTAATTTTAGTTTAAATTATTTTTTTAATTTAATATTAACATATTTATTAGCATTAATAATGTTAATCATAATATTCGATTTATTTTTACTTTTAGTTTTAATTTTTAAAATTTAATTTTAATTTTAGTTAAAATTTATATTTTGATTTCACTGTTAATTTCGATTTTAATTTAAGTAAATGTTTTAATTTTTATTATAACTTCAATTTTAATTTTAAGTTTTATTTTGAATTTATTTTTAATTTTAATTCTAATTTTAATCCTAATTTTAATCCTAATTTTAATCATTATTAATTTAAATTTTTATCTCAATCTTAATTTTAAATTTAAATTTTAATTTTAATTATTATTAATTATAATTTTTATCTCAATCTTATTTTTAGTTTTAGTTTTATTTTAATTTTGATTTTAATTTTAATATTAATTTTAATTTTATTTATATTTTTAAGTTTTAATTTTATTTGTAATTTTAATTTAATTTTTTTTATTTAAATTCTAATTTATATTTTTTTATTTAAATTCTAATTTAATTTGCTTTATATCCTTATAAAGTTGTAATTATAAGAGATCTTGAAAATAACAAATTATTCCAAAACTCCACACCCAATCCTTTATTATTCTTTGTATGTTTACTGCTTTATATTTTTGAGGAAAAACTCACAATCTCATAAATTCTTTACGAACCCACCGCCTACATTTTATTTAGTGTTGCCAGCTCCATCGAAGTTTTTCCCCTACCCAAACCACTTTATAGCTTCATAAAGTCTGCGCCAAATCAGCCGGTAGCACTGCCGCACCTTCCAAGCACTTAACTGATAAACAGCAGTTGCCGCAACTAAACTCGAGCGAGCAAATAGTTACGCGTACATAAATTAGGGTACACACACACCGCCCCCTCACATCTTGTGTAGCCCAGCAGCCGCGTGGTGCCATAAACAGCCATGTAGTGCATACACCTGCTGATACCACAAACACACACGCACACCAGCTTGGGAGCGCGAGCCCGAATCAATGCGCTGCAGTGGTCGCTGTCGAAACTCCCGGAACGTTACTCTTGGGGCCAATTAAGTGCGCCACTAAAATGCTCCCCAATAAGTTGGCCAGTGTGTGATGTGCATCGAGGCATGCTTACGCGTGTTTGTGGAAGTGTCTGTACGTATGTGTGTGTGTGTTGGGTAAAAAATGGTCACTCGAAGTTGTATGTTAAACTCTATACAGCACTCTTAGGCACTTGTTATTTACTTGAGCACTCGTATTTATTTATTTACTTTTGTTTTTGCACTTATGGCCGAAGCGTTGCCCTGGGCACATGTCGTTTCACAGCTTTAATGTGTGCTTTGGTAAATATTTGATATGCTGCTGTACAATTTATTAGTGGAGTGGAGTTGACCAGGCACTGACGTGGAAGTACTCGTCGTCACCGCGTGTGAGTGGCCAGCTGACCGGTCGTGGCTGAGGGGTCGCTGTATGGTAATGAAGGTTTCTAAGAGCCAAAAAATTAGTTCATATAAAAATAAAATAAAATAAAACCGTATGTATTATACGGAACAGATGATTTCAGAACGTGTTCTAAAGCCCGTCCAAACTTGATCTGGCGCAGAAACTGAAATATCTGCCCTCACTGTAACACTTTACTTCTCTCTCTAAGAATATCCTGTTCTAATGAATGATAAGGTTTTTGAGAATTCTTTTGTAGGTTATACAGAAAATAATTTTTGTCCGCAATTTTAGAATCAAAACTTTGCAACTCTTAAGTGTTGCAACATAAAATATCATAATTCTTCTGCATAATTTTTGTTCTCCCAAAAACTTCCTCAGCCAAAGGAATGACATAAAGAAATATGTAAAACTTGGTGCCGTGGAATAAGAACAAAAACTTGCCGCATTTGACAAATTACTTTATTTAGAAGAGAAAACTCTGCACGGAAATCTTTTTATGCTATGACGATATTTTTCCAAAAGTTAGTGAATTTGCAAATATGCTGGCACATAAAGTACATTCAAGCGAATTGGGAGCAAGGAAAGGCGAAAAAAGCAAAAGCGGAAACTGGATGTCAACTGCCAAAATACGGGCTTCACATCAACTGGCTGTGCTGGCAAAGCGTGTGGCATGCAACAGCGAAGCGCACTAGCGACTTCCGGAACACACACACACACCAGCAGTCGAGGCAAACGAGCCTAAAATCGGTTTGAATACAAGAAACACCTGCCAGTTGCATGGAGCAGGCTACCATCTGCCCGGCGCCCGCTTGCTGTACATTTCCCTAGCTGCCGACGACAAACTTTGACTACCAACCTGCACTTGAGCGAAGTGAAACTTGCAGCATTTTTCACAACTTTGCCGCATACACAATTGAATGGGCTTAAAGGAGCGTGAATATGTATGTATGTATATACTTATGGAAAAATAATAAAATAAATAAGTGAAATAAAATAATGTACAATAGAAGGAATTTGCGGAAGAGTGGAATGAAAGAAAAAATAATAGTAGTAAAATAAAAAAATAAATTGGAATACATATATAAAATAAAATAAAATAAAATGAAATAAAATAAAATAAAATAAAATAATATTAAATAAAATAAAAAAAAATAAAATTAAAATAAAATAAATAAATTAATAAATAAAATAAAAAATAAATAAATTAAATAAAAAAAATAAAATAAATTAAAATAAATTGGATAAAAATGAATTAAAATAGCAAAAATAATAAAAGAAATTAAACAAAGTACAACAAAAACGATAAAAAATAAAATAAAAAAAATTTAAAAAATAATGCAAAAAAAATAAATAAGTAATCAAATTAATTTTAATTTACATTACATTAACAAAAATAGAAAAAAATACATAATAATAAAAAATTAACATAAAATGAAGAATTACATAAAAAATTAAATAAGTCAAGATTTCTAAAATAAAAAAAAAATTATAAAAAAATTTAAAAAAGTAATAAGAATTATATACAAAAAAATATTACATATAAAACAAAAAAATAAAAATAAATAAATAAAATATAAAAACAATATAAAATACTAAATAATAAACTTAATTATTTCAAATTAACATAACAATAAAATACCATAATAACAGAAAAAAATGTAAATAATATAAAACACAAAATAAAAAAACAGTAAAATTTAAAAACAATATTAAAAAATATTTTAAGTAAAAAAATTAAATTAATTCAAAATAAAATGCAAAAATTTAATAAAAATAATATAAAATACAAATGTACATAAAAACAAAATAAATAAATGAGATCAAAAGTAAAAAAAAGTTTTCTAAAATAAAAAAATATATAAAAAAAGTTTAAAATATAAAAACAAAATAAATAAATTTTATAAAAAAAAAATAAGTCAAGTTTCTTAAAGTAAAAAATGGAAATAATATCAGACACAAAAAAGAATTTTAAAATAATATTAAAAAATATTTTAAGTAAAAATATTAATTTATTTGAAACTAACATAACATTAAAAAATAATAATGAAATAAAATACAAAAATATAATAAAAAAATTTAAAATTAAAAATTACAGAAAAACCAAATAAATGAACCTTAAAAACATAAAATAAATTAATATAAAGTAAATTCACTTCCAAATAAAAAATAAATCACAAAAGCAAATCAATTTTATAATCCAACAATCTCAAACTTGCTGCGCATAAAAAGCGGATTACAATAAAATAGGGTAAACATTGGGGCTAACGAGGCTAAAACGGATGTTGAAGTGTTCGAAAGTTTGCGTTTACGTGTGACTTCAACTCACTGACGGCTGGCGTAGAAATGCTTTCGCGAACGGTTGCATTGTGGCAACTCGGTTGCAGCACTACTCCATCGCTAAGCTTTATTTGCTGTTTTTTTGTCCACTCAATGGAAGTTTTTCCATTTGGGCCGGCACATACATATTGACGAAAAGTTTTACTAAATAAATTATGCTGTGGACCTTTGTGCACCGCATATTTGGCAGCAACCGGGCTGCGACTACGACTGCATTTAAAATAACAAAATCCAGAAGTTTGCGCCGGTTCAAGCAAGTAAATCATGAGCAAGTTGAGATATTGTTGCGCTGCTCGGCCGACTGGTTAAAGTACTTCACTCCAGCGACGAAACTTCATGCGACTTCTGCTGCACGACTTAACAAGGACTTAAAGTTTTTTAATCTGCCTGTACATTTTCCGCCGTTTTGCGTCGCTTCAAAGACAAAAGTACTGCGAAACATTGGAAAACAACAAAAAAGTCGGTGCGAGTGGAAAATAAAAATAATGCAATAAAAGCGCAGAGCGACAGTAAATGAACGAGACGGATGCCGGTATGTACTCTGACATTTTTGGCAGCTGCCACAATTGCCACAGCTCCACAAGCAGACCTCCGAAAGCCCATTAGTGTGTCTCGTGTCACGCGAATCTCTCAGCGCTTCCAAGCAGACAAGTAAAATACTTAGTTTATATGTATGTTTGTATGTGTGTGTGGCAAATAGGTGAGTAGGCGTGTGTGTGTGTAATGGCGCGAAAGCTCTGGCGTCCCTGCGGAAAATCGCAGTTAGAATAAATTATGAAGTGGCAAGAGCGCGCTCAACAAGTGTGATTAAATGCACTCAAAGGCGTAGTTAAGTGCACGGAAAAAAGTTTTACAAACGACGAGCGTTAAATGTATGGCAAAGTAAATAAAGAAGAAAATATATGTTTTTTCCTATTTTAAACATAAATAATTATTTGGCAACAGAGTGGGTTATAGCAGCAGTTCCCAGCGGAAGACTTTCCACATTTACGGAATTTTTTCATAATTTTATTTTTAAGGCGAAAAGAAAATTTTTCTGAAGTTAAGGTTAAGACGTATTTAGATAAGTGGGAATTGTTTGCTTAACGGTACTAAACTCAACTCCAGAGACGTTTTTGTGAGCCAAATGAGTTCCAGGCTGACCGTCTTTGATATTAGCGTTATATTCGTACTTTTAAGCTTGGAATTTGTAGCAGAATATTCACACACATGGTATCTGGAATTTTAAATTCCTATGTCCTTGGGAAGTTCCAGTTAATAAAGACAAGATATCTCAGTGATGTTTATTTTACCTCAAAAACCGTCTTACAAAAAATGTGGAATTAGACATGACCTTTCGATCCTTCAATGAAATTCCAAATGATGGAAATGATAGCTTGCTAAATATCGTCGGAGGTTAAAGTCGAGTTTATAACAGCACGCCCGTCGTTCTTCCTTTTCGCTCTTTGGAGCCAATTGATTTCTTTTCCACCTGGACTTTCTATCGGGATTGAGGCTTCTTCTTCCTCTGCTTCCCCCGGCGGGTACGGCGTCAAATTCTCTCAGAGCTGGAGTCTTTTCGTTCATTCGGACGACACATCCTAGCCAGCGTTACCGACATGTCAATGTCGTCGTATATCTCGAACATCGACTGCGGTATTTGCCAACCCCAATACGTAAAGGACCATAAATCTTCCGCCGAATATTTCTTTCGAAAACTTGCAACGTCGACTCAGATGTTGTCATCATCCATGCCTCTGCACCATATAGCAGGACGGGGATGGTGAGTGACTTGTAGAGTTTGGTCTTTGTTCGTCGAGAGAGGACTTTACTTTTCAAATGCATACACAGTCCAAAGTCGCACCGGTGGACCGTTATGTTATTCAGTGTTCGATTTCAGGCTAACGTTGTTGTTGGTTTTAATGCTGGTTCCAAAATAGATGAACAGTTTGTTTGATGACAGAAGATATTTCATATTTCCTTCGTGCACAACCGGACCCATTTAATTCGCTTCCTTTTCCAGTCTGGAGAAAGCAGAATTAACGGTGCGGTTGCTATGGCCTATGATATCAATATCATCGCCGTTTGCAGGTACTTAAACACTCTTATAGAAAATTGTACCTTTCCTATTAAGCTCTGCAACTCGAGGTATTTTCTCCAAGATTAAATTGAAGAAGTCGCACGATTGAGAGTCGCTTTGTCTGAAACCTCGTTTGGTATCGAACGGCTCGGAGAAGTAATTTCCTGACGGTTATTTTAGTTGTTTGTTGACGGTGGTCTTTAATCTTTCACACAGCACGCTCAATAGAACCTTATATGCGACGTTGAGGCGGGTTATTCTAAGGTAGTTGACACAGATTGTGGAGTCGCATTGTTTGTGGAATGGGCTGAGCGCACTTAAATTCCAATCGTCCGATCTTATTCTACAAGTACAAAGAAGCTCCTTATTAGTTCTTCGCCACTGTATTTGATCTCCAGACGGGTAATTGCTATTCGAACTGCCATTCAGCGGGCTGGAGAAGTGTTTCCTCCCTAATTCTAACATGTTCTTGGCAACAGTCACTTGACTACCTCTGGGAGTTCTATAAGAGTATTCTCGCTTGAATTTTCTGACATCAGTTCAATTTGCAAACTCACTTGGGTGATTACACAGAGCCAAATGAGTCGATCCCTATCAAATTCATTCTCCATACATACCTGAAAATCGAATTTTGGCAGGTCAAAAACAAATAAAATTCGGGCTGATTTGCTGAATTTGTAATTTCTGTTTGGGTTCATTTTTTATTTTTTTTTTTTGATAACATCTTGCCCCACATTATACGTAATGTCATTCCCGATTCGTCCTCCGAATAAGTAAAGGTCATTACGGTACCAATAATATTCTAAGACATCAGACCAGCAACTGTAGTCCCACGTAGTCTTCAAGTTATTAGATCTTTGAAACTTTGTCTTGTTTAAAAACCAAGCTACACAGGAATGAGACTCTGCTGTTTCGAAAAAAAATAATTAAAATATACATTATTTAACCAACCTACGAGCTAGAGCCCTTCATCCAACTCCTTCTTTCCAACGCCGCTTAAGACTTCATTTAATTGTGCTTATTAAAATGTACGCAGGAAGTAATTTGACTAATTTTCACCTTTGAAGTGTGTGTTAAATTCTTAAACACTAGCGTAAAAAATAATTGCACACGACTCGAGCAATTAATGAGAAAAATCATCATTAAAACTGAAGAGTTTGCGGTCGCAAAAAGTGACGGTTCATTTTCAATATGCCCACACACACACGCATATATGATTGTGTGTAATTCTCGCTATTTCTCTTTGTGGCGTATTTTTTGCATTACGCGCCTGCAAACACCTGCATATTTCCTGGCCATAATTGCAAACCACAAAAGGAGCTGCAAACAGCGCACGAACACGCACATACACACACAAATGACGGCAAATGTATGAACGGAGATTAAAAGAGAAATGTGCAACCGCCGCCGTCCAACCAGAATGTTTGTGTGGATGTGTGTGTGTGTGTTGCCACTGCGGCGCTTTCCTGTGGCCCCTTTGCTGCAGGCGACAAATACATTCAAACACATATTATATATGGATGTATGTGTGAGCGCCGTTATATAAATGTATGAAGTGAGAAATAAAACAAAGCTGGCAACACCATTGCTGTCATCGGTGACGCCAACTGTTGACGCTGCGGTTTTCTGCTTCAGTCACCCGCTCGTCGTTAATGTGTGCGACCGACGAAGGATAATGCACGAGCAGGTGGGGGCGACGAATGCGAATGCAGGTATTCTATGTGTATATGTATGTATGTGTGTCCGAATGTAGCAGTGGGCATGAAAAGGCAATGCAACAAAGCCTAAATTAAAAGTTCACAACAAAGCACAGGTAAAAGCTGCAAGCGCATATGTGCGCATTTTTGTATGTGTATGTGTATTAGTGTAAATGTGTTAGTGACATAATTTATGAAGCAACAACAAAGAGCTGGCTTTGATTTGAAGCGCACGTGTTAAAGGTGAAATAACGAAAGAAGCATTTCTAATGTTTTTGAAGCTCCAGGTGACAGCGTGAGGAAAAAAGTGGGAAAACCTGAAGTTGGTTCTACATGGAGATGAATGCAAAATATATATAGATGGCTTTTCCGCAAGAGGATTTACTATTGTTAAACCAGGTAGTATAGAAATCTTAAATTTACGATTGAATAGGTTAGGTCAGAATACATACATGGCAATATATTCGGTGGGGTTCTGAAAGTACCTTACACAGAAGAGTAAGTAAAAGCAGTATACAATTTCTAGTAAATTATTACTGATCGGAGCTACATACATTTCTGTGACCACCAGAGCCGCATATTTTGAAAACCAGGCTAACAAAAAATTTTTGCTAGAAGTTTTCTCCATAACTCGCAATTAACTTAGGTTAGGTTAGGTTAGACAAATAGGCTGATATTCGTAAGACCACATATAATCTTAGTCTGGCGAAACCTAGACAGTGACAGAGAAAGTGTCTAAATGATTCCACTTTATCTTCCTACACTGCAGTGGTCTGGCAGTCAGAAATAAATTTCGATTGAGAGCTCCCGAGAGAAGACTCTCCTATTTCCCCTCGGGCTTCGATGCAATCGAAGTACGAGAGAATTTTGGAATGTCGCACTCTCTCTTAATATCTCCGTCTTCTTGGTATTCCCGGAGTCTGATAGCAACTTTTGCAGCCATGCATTTGCCATTTATGTCAAGCGGTGCTATATGTAGAATGATATTAAGTGGTATTGGTATTGTACCTAGTGCATCACTGATGCTAATGAGAGCCGTTCGTTGAACACGTTCCAGCTGTTTAACGAGTGCGGCTTTATCGAGTTCCCTCCACCTGACAAATACACCATAGAATAGCATTGACTTAAGACGGTTTCGTAAAGCCAAAGCACAACTCTTGGTGAAATATAAAGGAACTAATACTGTCCTTACCCTCTCCTCAACATTGGATTTTCATGACAGCATATCCTGGATGAGGATGACCTTTTCGACCGTCAGCGTGAGGCCGAAATTCCGCAATTGAGGTCAGAGGTGTATTCGGGATTTGATTTCTCCGGATATATAAAACTAGATCAGTTTTATTTGGATTAAAAATTTAGACAGTCCTTTTCTCTCCAAGAACATGGCCATTTGTCGGAACCTTACAAATAAACTCATGCCCATGTATGGCAAACTTTTTTTATTTGACAAGATATATTTTCGAAATTTGGCTCGATTTATTGTTCAAGATAACCTCTGAAGAAATCGGTCAAAGTGCCTGCTTGCATAGCTTTTTTAGTTTAAGAGTTATCTTCACGAAATTTAACATGTGTTATTTGTTAAGGCATTAATAAAATCTTCTAAGAAATTGTTCTGATCGGATCGATCGATTTACACAAGCTTTTCTTGAGACGAAGTTTTCACTAGAAAAATTATTCGCAGCAGGTAGAAATCACTTGGTGTCAGGATAGAATTAAAAGTTGAATACCAGAACGTCGCAAACAAGCTCTTGGAGCTTTTAGCGAATCACTATCGATATGTGTGGCTTTGTCCTAGGATAACACAATTTTTCTCCTGTTGGCCGAAGTTGGCTGATTTTCGGCGATTGGCTCCCTCAGACAGTTAAATTCTTGATAATTTAAGCTTGAATTTAAAGTTTGGCTGCAGTGAAGGAACATAGTAGATGATTCCTTACAAAACCCTTAAAGGCATAGCAAAACTTATCCCAACCGCCTATACTGGCTTGGCCACCGTTTGCGCTGGCTGTCATCGGTTGTCGTAAAAGACCCGATTTGATCACCACTAGCCATCAGCTTCAGAATTCCAGAAATTGATTTTAATAACTGTTTCGAGGGTTTGTAAAAGCGTTGGCACAAGTGCTTTGGGGCCAAAAAGAATCACAGATTTTGAAGAATAAATAAAACTTTTATAATTATGAACAAAGTCTTACTATGCCAAATATGAGCGCGATCTGTCAACCTGTTTGTTTACAGCAGCTATTTAGGTCGGTACACTTCAGTGGTACGTAGGGATTTTTTCGAAGGATACAAATATCGAACAAAGAATTTGTCTCTAATCTTGTATTTCTAACCAAATATCGTGTGTGGAATCGTTGTAAATGTTGTAGAAGGCTTTACGGTGATGCAATTCAATAAAAAATATAAGCTTATGAGTGATACCTTCAAAGACGGTCGAGGGATCGTTGAAGACATGCCTCTTTCTGGACGAAAAAAGTGAAAGATATGGTGCTTGAAAATCGTTAAGCTAGTGTTAGAGAGATGGTAAGAGAACTCGGCATTCTGGCGAGTCCGTTCGAATTATTTTGGCGTATATTGAAACGCATTCAAGAATCACCTGGATAAAGCTGATTTTTTCTCGCATCGAGACACGATTGTGACCGAATTTAAAGCCAAAAACGCAATGAATATCATCGATCAACCACCGTTTTCGTTAAATTTGCTTCCGCGTTATATTTTCTTGATCCCCAAATTGCAATAATCACACTGCGGAGCCTCGTTTTCAGTCGATCGAAGAGATAAATCCAAATTTGCTGCAGGAACTGAAGGCCGTCCCAAAAAGTGTGTAGGGAAAGTGTTTCGAGAACTACGAAAATCGCTGGCATAAGTGTATTACATCTAGTGGGGATTACTTTGAAGGCAATATTATAAATATTGATGAATAATTAAATATTTTCCTATATTATTAAATAGTAGATACACTTTTCTTTTAATATTCTTAATTCAATTTATGGCTACCTCATATGTGAAATGGTAGAAAATTTGTTTTCAGAAGCTATTAAGCCTATGAACTGGTTTCTGATAAAAGAGAAAAAAGGGCTTACATTAAAATGCATCGGATCTTAAAACCATGACGAATAATACATACAAATGCTAGTAAAAGCTCGGAGTTTAACGAGCTTAATCTAATTAACTTTAGTATAGAAAAATCCATTTTAGTGCGAGAGTTTACTGAAAACGAGATTTTCCCAATTGCATTAAATAATTTCAAGCACTCAAAAAATTATGGAAAAACTAATTTGCATATCTGCTAATTGATGAAGTGAAATGGTGAAAATAATAAACAGAAATTATTGCAAAATTCAAATTTGCCTTCGCACTTATGTATAAAATTAATCTCACAAAAATATCTATTTTAACGCGCGAATGTGTTAAATATGCCGAACAGCAAATGCGTTTTCATTATTTCGCTATGGTTTGCTAATTTGCAACAAATTCCACAATGCAACAACAAAAAAAAGAAAATAATAATTTGCAAATTTGAGGCGAAATTAGCGACGAATTTGTAAATACAAGCTGCTGTGGGCAACTGTATGCGTGTGTGTAGGCAAATAAGTGTGTGTGTGTGCAAAATCATGTTCGACAGCTTTTTATTGACACACATTCCACAGTTTACACATGTTCCATTTCAATTATTATGCGCGAAATTTAGGTCATCTGTGTGGGAATTTACTCTTGCAATTTTATCAGCACACATTTGTCGGCAATAACGGTTAATTAGAACAAAATTATAGCACACGAGTTAATATAAATACCACATGTAACTGTATATTTGGATATATACATATATACATACGCATGCCCTGCAGGGATAAACGCTCATTTCTAACTGTTGACCTTCAAATGCGTTCGCTATTTGTTGCTGTGGCAAATGATGGAAGTTTTCGTATAATGTTTGTATAGAAAAAGGAAAGGGATATTAGAAAGAGACCTAATGGAAGTTCAAAGAAGAGTCAATAGCACAAAGGGCACATAATCTATCATATAGAAGGGTAGTCAAACTTGACACGGTTTGTTTAACCTTAATGATGGTTAAATACCTTTACAATTTCCAAACTAAAAAATAAAGCTTTAGTCTTTAAATCAATTTTACGTACCCTAATGTGCTGCGATTACAATAATATGTGCGAGAAACAGTAATTTCCTCAAATTTCATTGCTGATTGTAATGTGAGCTGGTATTTAGCAGCTGTAAATATACCTAAATTAATGAAATGTTTGCGATAATTCGCTACAAATTGTATTTGCAAAAATTTGATGAATGAATTGCCTCTTTGAGTCCATGGTGAAATAAAGCTTATTCAAGCTCAATTCAAAATAGTTCGCATATTTTACATACACACATACTTATATCCATGTAATGTGATTATTAGGTGGATATTAGAGATTTAGCTGAAATTTACTGCTATTTACAATTTGACTGAATTAAGTTATTTAGAAAATGCTATAATGAATTTTGAAACCTGAACAGGGAAATACCGAAGAATTTATAAAAATCGATTTTTAAGTGAAATACTCATGTGGAGAATATTATAGCATTAGTGCAGCCGATGTTAACGCTATTATACTCTTGTAACGTGTTGGTATAGAGTATAGTAGTTTTTTTATCTAAAGGTTGTTTGTATTACCTCAAAATATTCGCGTTAGAGGGATAGGGTTTTATGGTTTAGGTACATAGGTTGTCAAATATCTCCCTTCCGCTTTTTCTCTTTATTCAATGCTTTATAAAAAGTATTACAGTGATCTGATTTAGTTCAAATATGCTTCGTATCGTTCGATAATCTATTTCCATCTACACGGCAACTTCATAATACCCTCCTCGTAGAAGCCCGCTAAGAACTCCTACTGCCACAAAGCCTCTTTTGAGTTCAACTTTACACCAACGAGTGCGTTCGCCATAAACAGGAACAGGTGGTAATCATTGGCGCTATGTCCGAGCTATATGGTAGATGCGATTAAACCTTCCATCTGAGTCCTGTAGCTGGTGACGAGTCATCAACGAAGTTTGTGTTCTGGCGTTGTCCTGGTGGAACACTACACCCTTCCTGTTGGCCAATTCTGGACGCTCCTGGCCGAGCGCCTGCTTCAAGCGATCCAGTTGTTCGCAGTAAATGGTAGAGTTAAGCGTCTGGCCATATGGGAGCAGCTCATAGTGGTTGATTCCCTTCCAATCCCATCAAACACACAGAAAAACCTTCGATGCCGTCGTATTGTCGTATGTGATTTATTTTTCGTCACCATCCGCTTCATATCGCAGGCGTTGATTCTGTTCAGAAGGTTTTTTTTGCGTCCTTTTTATCCTTTTTATGTATATCCAGCCTTCTGCAGATGGTTTAAAATGGTTTGGTGACTAACTCCCATCTTCTGGGCATTGTAAGGATGCCACATTCCGGTCTAAGTCGATGTTTTCCATGATGTGATCAGCATGCAGAGGGAGTCTCTTAGCCCCAGCATATTGATAAAGCTAATATCCTGCTGGGTGCCGGTGAGGCGATGTGATCCCTATCCGAAAACATGGATCCAAGGGCCTTCAACCTGGGTGTACAGACTGCTATGCAGTCGATTAACAGATGTTCCGGGGTTTCAGGCTCTCTGTCGCAAAACCGGCAGTTGACGCAAGATGATAAGCCTATGTTAAATAAATGCCTATTCAACTTGCAGTGGCCGGTGTAGAATGCGACCAGTAGCCTGAGTTTATCGCTTGGGATGATTATCGATTTAAACCTTTTTTGGTTGTACCCCCCAATTAGCAACTTGGCATGTCGCATACCATGCGCTCGTTGCCAATGCCGTTCTCTTCCCGCTCTTTCTTCCGTCAAGGTCTGGTTCACATGCTGCTTCCACCGCAAAGTTGAATCTAGCGTGAGACCAAGAAATTTGACCTTACTAGTCATCTCAAGCCATTTGACAGGCTTAGACCTCGTCGTACCAGGTCGCAGAGAGTGTACTCAAATTTACCTCTGGCTATAATAATTCTAGAATATAAATCAAAAAGCAATTAGTAAAAAGAGATAAAACTTTTCACTAGTATCTCTTAAGGATGACACCTTTTGGCAAAAAGTTGTCCAAATCGGACTAAAACTGTTCCAACCCCAAGGTTGACCTTATAGTTGACTTTTTACCAAAAATACCGGTAAATGTGTGAAATGTGCAATGAATGAAATTTGGAGAGAATCCTTTCCTAACAGTAGTGTCTCTGTGTATTAAAAATAGTTTATTTGTGCTTAGAAAGAAAAAAAAATCGGTTGAAAATTTGCCTAAGGCCTCTACGCTCGAAGAGCTCAAAGATAACATTCAATGCACTATAGCCGAAATTTTGCCGAAATGCTTCGCCGGGAGATATGCAAACAGAGCGGTGGTTACCAGTTGCTCAAATTATAAATACCATAAAATTGTCTATATAGCAAAAAACAGAACCCATTTTGGCCAAATTTCAATGATTTATTTCATTCTAATATCACATCGTTCTTATTGGTAGATCTTATATATATGTATGTATGTATATTCAAACTCATAAAATTGCAACCTTTCTAGTTAGTTAAAAAATATATTATTGTTTTCCAAAATACAAAATTTTTTTCTTGTTTAGATAAAGTTGACAAAAGCTTCTGCAATGTGTACCTAACTATATTTGGCAGCATGGCAGAGAAATGCTTCCGTGTCAAGTTAAAATAAACATTACTATCGCCTTCGCAAAAAGGCATTCGCCTCATTTACGAAGCAGCGCCATTAATGAGCAAAGTTTTTCCCGTTAATACCCAGCTAATATACACACAAGCTTTGATAAAAATCTATGACATTTAATAAATGTAGGCGTACTTGTGCTAATAATTCTATTTTGGTTAGGCTTGACAAACAAACACACAATCATAAACTTATGTACGAGTATGTATGTATATAAATAGACAAATCTATGCATCTTGCTGATTGCTAGCTTACTAATGCGCGCTCTTTATCTTGTCATCACATTGCCAACATGCTCAGGGTGGCAATATTAGGGCTTAAGCGCAAATAGTTAATTAAGTATGAAAAAGCGTCAATGTGTGGGTGTGTCTGCATCGCAAAGAACTTTTGCAGGCAACTGCGTGCTTACTGACTATATGCACGATGTATTAGCGTAGGAAATGTTTGCGGTAATAAGAGGGAAATAAAAAGATGAGTGCTTGTATTAATTACTGTCATAAGTAATTTTTGTTGTTGTTGTCTTTATTAATGATAATATATGCTACACCTACTTAATTAGAAGTTTTCTGTGCATTCTGGTTTTGCTTGGCTTATGTATGTGTTTGTAAGGAATGTACGTATGTGTTATGGTGCTAGTTAATTAAAGGAAATTGATTATTTGAAAAAAAATTATATGAACAAAAGAGACAAAATTTGTGGCAAATTGATAGGTATGTACATAAATAATTATATATGTAGGTAGGTGTATGTATACATGTGTGTATATTTGCATACATGTATGTAAACACTACGCTTTTTATATTAACAGAGATTCATACTGTAACATACCTCTATACAAAGCCACTATGCCTCTAAGCACATTACTACAACTTTATGTTTTTGTTGCATGCAACACTTGCAGTGCATTTACTGCGCCCAACGCATGCACAGCGCGCACTCGTGCACAAAGGATGTCTAACTCATAGCCACAGGCGTCAAGCAATGTGTAAAAATCATCATCAACTGCTGGCTGTCCACCACACAACTCTGTCTGCAACTGACTTCAAAGGCAGCGCAGTGACATTTGTGACAGCCAACGATTTTTGATGCAAGTTTTCAACAGCCGTACTCCCTGCCTGCTGCATGACTTCACTTTAAATCCTTAACACCACAATTGCAGTGTGAGCTATCACTGCCACGGGCTTTTATTGACAATGACGCTTGCTGACGTGGCAGCTGAGTTGAGCTACGTTTGTCGTTGCCACACTGGATAAACTTTAATTGAGGCGTGTATGGCAAATAAATCGATTGTGGTTACGATATGTGGCTTAAGCCTTGCTATTTCGCTTTGTGTGCGGCTTTTATTGGTTTCATAGCTGTTGACAATTTTCAATTTTGAGTTGCTGTTGTTACTCACATGTCACTCATACGCCTCGTCGCACGCACGTTATGTGGAATAAAGGCTTGTAGAGCGGAAGTTGCCGTGTCAACTTCAAAATTTTTTACTAAAAAAAAATATATATTTTATCTCATTAATTATAATATGAAAGTGTCAAGTAAAGGTTTATTCATAATTTTCAAATATTTTTGGACGATTTTAAGGGAAAAAGTTAAATGATATGTGTTTGAATGTTTATGTAAATAAAAGTTGTAATGCAAACTATCATGATGGACTTGTTGGGTCTGCATCTAATAGCTCCAATTGATTCATTTTTAGCATACGTTTATGTTTGATTTGGTGACCAGACTGGTTCTGAGTGTCGACTATATGAAGATTTTCCTCGAAACTATCTTTTCAATGCGGTTGCCACGATATTTTATACTTTACATAGCTTATAGCCCAATATCTCTCTATATTAGGAAAATACCATTTATGTATGTATGTATGTATACATGAAACTAAATTTTTTTGTGTAACTTTTAAATAATTCGAGAAAGTTCTTGAATCTCTTCAGGTTGCTCTTCGTACCAAATGTGGCAATTTTACTTATTTACAAACCCATTGATCCAGAAATGGCTCGCGGAACAAAAATTTGGCTCGAAAACCTCGGGTCTTTTTGGAACATTTCAAGAGCCCATAAAGCGATGGTATTGATAACAGTACGCTCAGTAGGCCGATTATGTTGACTATAAGTCAAGGTAAATTTTTAGGGAAATTATATAAAATTTATATTTTTAATCATTTATCAAAAAACGCCCCCTGACTAGAAGTACTCGAATTCAGCATCAAAATAAAACGGTGTAACGTGTTTTCCAAATTTTCCTGATTTTGTTACAAGTGTCATTAAAAAGTATTGCACGCCCCTGGCATTAACAGCAAATAGCGAAAAAAGGTCGAAACAGTTGAAATGAAATTGTGACACTATGCAAATTAAAGTTCACGCAAAAACAAAGACAAACGCGAAATTTAATTAATTGCCAGCAAAGCCGCAAATCAGTGCTAAATTGTAGCCATTTATTGCCAACAGGCAGTTTAATCACACAGTCGTTAATTAATTGTGCGCAATTACAAGCGAATTCAACACACAAAAAATTAAATTTAATCAAGAAAAATTTACATAAAAATGGTAATAGTGAAATAATTATGTAAGCGGTGAAATGTGCGCGGGTGTGGCGGACCAAATTGACGCAAATCAAAGTTGAAGCGTTTGTAGATGCAAATATATATATATACATACATATATATATATATATATAAATGTGTGTGTGTATGTGTTGCTGTGTTGGTGTGTGTGCGTGCGCACTTGTTAGTTAACATTTTAATTTAAAGCCGCCATAACCACACAAAATTGCAATTAATTAATTTCAATTTGCTGCCTGCGCTTCTGTGTGTGTGTGTGCGAGTAGCTCAATAATTATTTTAAATTGCATAACAATTATGTACAGTTAATAAATTAGAGGTTTTGCTAATGAATAGTTGATGCAACAAATCAAATTCCTCTGGGTTTGCGCATATCCACAAACTGTGGCATGAAAAACTCGATTTTTTTTAATATAAATTACCCACTATTTTGTAGGCATTAGTCAAATTAGGGCGGTGTGATTTTAGGAATAAATTGAAATTTAATTGGAAGTCAAAAATTTAATACTTTTGGAATTTTGCTGGAACAATTTATTTTTCTTGGCTTAAGGTAAACAATTCTGAGAGAAAATAACCAGTCTGCCACTTATCGACTGGGAGATTAAGATATTTTAGATAAAGCTAAATAAACATTTACTCAATTTCCATCTGTTCTTTGCGGAGGTGACTTTTCGTGGCTTTCTTTCAGCGCTTATAGAGCACAAAGCGACTGTATAAGATTAGGCGAGAGGTTCTCCACGACAGGTTTTTAGATGAATGGACATATTTTAGGAGGAGTCCACTGATAACTTAAATCTCAGCCCATTCGATTACTATTATGATTAGAGAAGTGTCCATCAGTATGAGATCGACCTAAGCTAAGGAATGCTTAATATCACTTTTTATTGAATCAAATTTGATTTCTAATAAAGATTTTAGGATGTTTTGTCGCGACGGAATTAGTAGAAGTTGTAAATCTGATTTAGTTTCCAAAGAAGTATGATTTAGACTCGCTATTATCTAACTGGAATCCCGGAAGGAGCTCACTTGTTCTCTAGAGTTCTAATACTGGACAGTATTTGTGTTGTCGCAAGAATCTTGCGAGTAAATAAGAGAAAGCCTTGAGCGCTTCTTGCACTCGGTAAAACACTTCTACGATATAACCACAATGTCGGGTTATACGAGTACATCTTATTCCTGCGAATCGAAGTTTTTGAAAAATGGTGAGGTGAAATCTTCACAACATGATGTGTACCATATGATAAAGTTTGACTAATATGGACGATAAAAAACTACAACTACAGCTGGGGTGGCCTCAGTGTCTTCACCGAATTTTGGTGCCTTCGGTTTCGACTCATCTTTGCAGCACCATTCGCCAGAAGTTTGAACGTTTCGACATCATATTAACAAACCCACATCTTGTCACTAATAATCATGCGTTTGTTGGATGTGACATCCTCATCTACTTTTTCAAGTATCTCTTTTGCGACTTTTACTGTTTACAGTCTTTTGTTAAAAGCCTAACATTGATAACCGAATTGTGTTGAGTCGAAACATAAGAGATGTTAAGTTTATATTCTACATGTCAGCATGATGATTTTCAAACGCTTTTCCTTTAACTTACTCGATGATATATCTATTTTGTAAACAGAAGTGGATGGATGACGCGTGTGAGACAAGTTTTCGTTTACTTCGCGACCTTTCCTGAAACCGTCATGCGACTCAAATACTTATATGTAAGATAAAGTGACTCACTAAAATACTTCTGTAGGATTATCGTGGATTTCATAACCGTAAATCAATTAGAAACACTAATTTCAAGCAAAATCGCTGTTATAAATTTCATACGCGCACTAATACACATGAAGATCAAACTTCACAAGGCCATAAAAAATATAAGAAACAAGAAAAAACGTTAACTTCGGTTGCACCGAAGCTAAATACCCTTCACAGGTGCATTTCTGTTAGTAACTATGTGTTCAGTTTGTATGAAAGCTATATGCTATAGCAATCCGATCGGAACAATTTCTTCGGAGATTACATTGTTGCCTTAAAAAATAATCTATACCAAATTTCGTGAATTTATCCCGTCAAATATGAAAGTTTTCCATACAAGAACTTGATTCCGATCGTTCAGTTTGTATGGCAGCTATATGCTATAGTAATCCGATTGGAACAATTTCTTCGGAGATTACATTGTTGCCTTAAAAAATAATCTATACCAAATTTCGTGAATATATCTGGTCAAATGTGAAAGTTTTCCATACAAGAACTTGATTCCGATCGTTCAGTTTGTATGGCAGCTATATGCTATAGTAATCCGATCGGAACAATTTCTTCGGAGATTACATTGTTGCCTTAAAAAATAATCTATACCAAATTTCGTGAATATATCTGGTCAAATGTGAAAGTTTTCCATACAAGAACTTGATTCCGATCGTTCAGTTTGTATGGCAGCTATATGTTATAGTGGTCCGATATCGGCAGTTCCGACAAATGAGCAGCTTCTTGAAGATAAAATGACGTTTGCAAAATTTCAAAACGATATCTTAAAAACTGAGGGACTAGTTTGTATATATACAGACGGACAGACAGACGACATGGCTTAATCGACTCAGCTCGACATACTGACCATTTATATATACACTTTATAGGGTCTCCGACCCTTCCGCTTCGATAAATGGTTAATTCATTTGAAAACATAAAAAAAAAATCCGATCGCTACGAAACTGGGCCATTTTAAAGATCCTAAAAGAAGGAACCGATCATATTACATAAAAATCGGTTCAGCCGTTTCGGAGTCTATGAGGAACATATGTATATACATAGTATATACAAAAGTTATCTTCTACATACATACATATCTCTTTATCTCTTACATGCATATGTATATAGGAATTTTCCGAAATGGTCATGTTCTAAGTAGAAAAATCGCTTAAAGAAAGTGCGAAAATTTATTTTCATTTATAAGAAATTTGAAGTTCATGCCATCATCTTTGAATTGTTTGCTTTCTAATAAAAATACAATTTCATGTTTCTGCCAGCAATGTTTTCAAAAACAACATTTAACGATTGAAATAATATTCAGAGCAATATATATTATCATTTCTCATAATGTGTCGAATGCACTGCAAATATTGAAGCACAAAGGAATTAAATGCAGACGAAATATTTTGTATATAAGCGTATCAAATACGCACAAAAATAACAAAAACAGTAATATAAACCTACAAATTTCTGGTTTTTGTGTGAATTTTAAAATAACATGTAAGTGTTACAGCAAAAATAACAAATCCACAAAAATCTGCTTTACAAGGATATTTGTAGAGCTGAGCAAGGAAAAGAAATACATGTAAATACGTGACAAAGTAAATAAACAAAATGCCTGAGAGGCAATACAAATAAATAAATAAATAATCAAATAAAATATAAATGACGGCTAGCTTATTAGATACAATATTTGTGCATAGTTGTTGTTTTTAAGAAGAAGAAAAAAAAAAAACAATTTATTCAACTGAAATATGAAAATACATATTAAAATTATACAATGTATTTTGTAGGTATGTAAAGAATATTGTAAAATCCAAAATTTCTATATAAGGTAAGCATTAATAAAAATCAAACGTTACTTTCGGTTTCATAGAAGTTAGAATACCCTTCACAAATACAAAAGATTCCATGCAAGGACTTTGATCGGTAAGTTTGTATGGAAGCTACATATGTATATGCAATAACGATCTAGAATATTTCTTCGGACCGTTACCGGACTGTCTTATTATAACGTTACCCTAGACAATAATCCATACCAATTTTGAAGGAAATATCTCGTCAAATAAAGAAGTTTTGCAAACAAGGTCTTGATTCCGATGACTCAGTTTGTATGGCAGCTATATGCTACTGTGGTCCGATATCGGCGATTCCGAACAATATCTCAAAAACTGAGGAACTGGTTCGCTTACGCACAGACAGACGGACGAACAGACATGGCTAAATGGGTTCAGAAAGAGAGCTCGACATCTCTCGCGTGTCCCTTCGAATGAATTTGGTAGATATTTTGCGTATAAAAAGCGTTTTTAGTCGACTCGTTTCGATTAAGCTGAATTTTTTTCAAAAAGAAGTACGATTAAGACCGAATTTAAGGCCAAAAACGCAGTGAATGCAATCGATCAACTACCATATTCACCACATTTGGTTCCGTGTAATTTTTTTTGTTGTGTCTGAACATCTTACCTCACCTAATTTATCACACAGCCGCTATGTTAAGGTCTAAAATCCGACCCAGACCTACCTTACATCCACAGTTAAGCCAAACATTCCACTGCAAAGGAATCTACGTTTGTAACTAATACTTTTTGTTTAAAGAAGCAGCAGTGCCATCACACAGCTGCTAAATGTTTCTCAACGGCAGTGCATTTGAACCACTCAACAGTATCATTTTTACAGTTGCCACTGTTGCTAAAACGGAAATGCATTGCGCAGTAAGTTGCTTTCCATTACATTCTACAGACTACTGTCAGTCATTTACCGTTATTTTTGTCTATTTTTCTCTCCACTTCTTCCAAGCATTTACTCACTCATTTTATGTTTGCCAACATTGTAGTTTTTAGTGTTTTCTGCAAGCTCTACTTTTGGCTGAAATGAACAAAATACAAGCGCGCCCACCATAGTGGCAGTGGAAGATTTTTAATGAAAACACAACAAGTTGTACAACAACACTATGTGACCAAAGCAACTGCAAGTAAAGTGGTGCGCACAGCGTTGCATTGCAATGAAAATGACAAATGACCAACCGACACCAAGGACAAAAGAACCCGAAGAATATCAAGACAACTAAATAAAAGCGAGCAATGGCGGATGTGAAACAAAAGCGAACTGACACGCTGGACATTCAACGTCCAACGCTGCAACGCAGCAAAAACGAACAACAATAACAACAAAAACATGAAACGTACAATCAGCCATTTGAAACAGGAAACTTTTCTCGTGACTCTGCGCGTTTCCGTGCAGCGACAGTAAAGCGAACAAGATGTCCTACCGGTCCCTTTAGGCCAGCATAGTTGGGGGAATAGTGAATGGCGCACAAAAAACAACGAGCGTTGCTTTCAGAAATTGTAGAAATAGTGCAACGGTATACTTTTTAATATTTCTGCTTAGCAGTAGTCAGATATCTATTTCCGTTTTTTTTTGCCAAATAGTTCCAAAGTTTGTTCTCGAGTTTTGCTGTAAAATCCGTCAGTCTGTCAGTTTATCAGTATTTGCTTGATTCGCTTAGTGGAATGAAGCTCAAGTTGCACTGTTTCAATTTGAATAACACCAGTTTTATAAATATTAAATAAAAATTATATAAAGGTGTTAAAAAAAGTTGGATAATCTTCTGAGTTTCACTAATTTGAAAAGGTAGTATATATTAATAATTAAATTTTGAGTATTAATTATTGAGTTTGGTATTTTTGGACTCATAATATGAATATACATATATTATTGTAAAGAAGGCAAAGCAGTTTTAGTTTTAAAAGGAACTTACATTTTCCGATGAGCATATTCACAAATATGTCTGAGCGTTCCAACTTATATAGTGAGAATAGTGAGATTTATAAATTTCATTGATTAACTGCAAAGAAGAACTCTTTTTAATTTTAATTTTTTTTTTTTAATTTTTATATTACTCCCAACATAATTACCGCATGATTCACTTGAATTACCATTTTCAGTTTTTTTACTAATATGTACCACCTAGTTGATCTTATTGTTATATCCAAGAACATACAATTTTTGCTAATCTGCCATGGTTTCCTGATTCTTCAAGCATTTTAAATATTTTTCTTCACATGCTCTCATACAAGTTTTGTTATTTATCTTTTGAATCTTTTTAGTAGTCAATTATGTATAATTATCTATTATTTGTACCTATATACATACATATATTTAAGACTGAGGACATAAAAAAATCATTGTGACTGATATGCGTACAATTCAATTATGAAACTACAACAACTGAGAGCACAGTTCACTATAAATTTTCATTATATAACACTAAAAAATCGAATTTAATTGTTTAACAAAATATTTTATAAACAGCTGAATGATATACGACGAACGCGAACAATTTTGCAGCTGTGTTACCGAATATTAGCGGAAACCAACCAAGTAAGTGGTAAAAGAGGCAGCGTTGCATTCAGTTATTAATTTATGTATAAAAAAACAAGTTAACAATTGGTTGGTAAACATTAATTAAATTAAAATGGCTTTAAATGAAAAAATCTAAAGTCTCTCGCATTTATACATTTATACTCTTTTTAATAAATTATTATAAATCCATAAAATTATACTTCAAATATATGTATATAAGTTCAAATTAATTTTATATTGTAATCATTGCTAGCTTCTGTACGGCAGAGGTCGCAACTACTTGCGATTCATTTGCAACTGCGCAAGTTCATTTCAAAGCGATTGCGCTTGCTGCTATTCACATGCGCACAATTTTAAACACCTTTTATTGAGTTAATACAACTTACTTACGATACCGTATGCAAAGGGCTGGATAAATGTTATTCAGTTGATATATTTAACGATTTTTAACTGCATGTAATGGTATGAGTGTATCTTATCATATCGTCTAAATTAAAGCACAGCGACATCTGTAGTAGACTAGCATTTATAAGTTGGTATCAATCACGTTAATCATGTCTTCTGTATGTGTAAAGAGCAATATATGAATTTATAGTTTTTCTTGTGGTTATTTAATGTTTTTAAGGCAATTTTAAGTTTAATAAATTCGTGTTAAATATTTTTTTTAATAATAAGCAAAAATAAATATGTTGACAAATTAAATATTGTATTTAAACTTGTGTGCAACCCTATTTCTATTTCCTTTGTTATCTGTCTTCGCAGTTTCCGCCATTGTCGGTGCGAATTTAACATGAACGGAACGAAGTTTGCAAAATTTAACTCAGTGATTATTTCTGTTAGTGATAATAATATCTAAATTAGTTAATGAGTATAAAATTAATAAGTATTAACTAAAAATTAGTGAGTTTGAGTTTTTACTTGTCTAAGTGCATGCTTAATACTTTATTGTGTACGTTAGATTAGTGGTGCGCAGTTTGCTTCTCGAACCTTCCAACAACAGCAAGGTTCAGATAACATTTTTTAAAGAAAATAAGGAGAAAGCTGCTTGCGTGATAATTATTTCATCTACAAAAGATCAAAATGATATTTGTTTTTAATAAAAATTCCTATACAAGAGATTTTTATATGAAATGCTAATACTAAATGAAGGAAGCCTGTGTAGGTAGACTTTTGTGCGTCCTCTGAAAAGGTCTTAAGCTATTGCAGGAAGTGACGGTAAAATGAATAATGAATATGTTTAATGCAAAAAGTGGAGATTCAAATTGTTCTCATATGAAAAAAAAAATGTCTCCAGATCAAATTATACGAACGAATCGTGTTAGTAGGAAGCTTTTGATGCAAATATTGGAAATAGGAATTAAGGTAAGTTTTCTTAACAAGTACTACAATGTAATTCTTAAAGTATCTATTGAACAGAAAATATTTAGTCTGTCACGCAGGTTGCAACACCCGGGGGAAACGTCAGATACCCTCTATAATATGTATAATATATAGTATATATGTATATATACATATATGACCAGTATGAGGAGCCTAAGTAATTTAGCTCTCTGTTCCTCAGACTGTCATCTGTCTGTCTGCCCGCATATACGCGAATTTTATCTCTATTTCTATGAGATATCAATTTGAAATTTTGCACACGTATTTTTACGCTCAAGAAGTCGGAACTACCCATACCGAACCACTATATCGTAAGTTCTAGAAATACATATTTATATACACAGATTGGAAACAATTGCCTTACTCATAGATACAATAAATGTTGTATTTTATTTATTTATTCTATTTACTTTATTTTACCAACAAAAGACTGCCAGTCCGACTTTTCTTGTAACCATTCACCGTTTAGTGTAAAGAAAGATGCCGGCCCATAACACAGAATAGATAACAGTTTACTGGCAACCACAAATGTTCATGACAAGTGTTGCAAGTGTGGTTTAAAAAGCCGAGCAAACGATTAGCATACAAACAAAGTCCACAACAAAAAGCAAATATCAAAAAATTGGACTATACCGAGCGTATACGTAGCGTAAAGCTTGCAACATCAGCAACATGACATTGCAGAACAGAGCAGAGATAAAAATTTACTTCATGCTGTGCGGCCTGCATGAAATGTAGAAGATTTGTACAATATATTACAAAGTTGAATGTGTGTCTACTGTACCCGGGTGCAGGAAGAGGGCACTACAGTTTCTCGTTTATGGTGAAACTTCCGCATGAGATTGACATATTCATGCCAGGATGAGTTCCAATTAAAATCTAAAATATGCAAGCAAGAGACAGGACAGGAAATGCATAAAAGCTTGCAAACGCAGCAAGATAACGATACTTTATGTCAAATATGTTGGAAGAAATTGAGGAGAAGAACTTGAAATTGCGCAAATATTGTGCAGCAAATCTTTTCAGGTTTGAGTTGAGCAGTTGAGCTGCTTCCTTGGCCGGAAGTCAATAAATCAAAGATATTATGACAATTTAAGGGAAGTTGCTATTGCGAAAAGGGATAAATCGTGAAGGCGCTTCTTGGTTTAGACTAAAGAGTGGTGTGTTTACTGATACTGACATTTTTATACTCTTGCAACATGTTGCCACAGAGTACAATACTTTTGTTCACCTAACAGTTGTACGTATCTCCCGAAACTAATCGAGATAGATATAGGGTAATATTTATAAAAATGATCGGGATGAAAAGAAAAATTGAAATCCGGGTGACTGATTGTCTGTCCAACCGTCCGTCTATGTGAGCTGTAACTTGAGTAAAATTTAGATATCTTGATGTAACTTGGTATGTGGGTTTCTTAGTACAAAAAATTTATGAGTTCGGAGATGAGCGTAATTGGACCACTGCCACGCTCTCAAATCGCCATTAACCGAAAACCTATAAGGTGCTATAACTAAGCTCTAAATTAAGATAACGGGTGATTTTTTTGAGGTTAGGATTTTCATGCATTAGTATTTGACAGATCACGTGGGATTTCAGACATGGTGTCAAAGAGAAAGATGCTCAGTATGCTTTGACATTTCATCATGAATAGACTTACTAACGAGCAACGCTTGCAAATCATTGAATTTTATTACCAAAATCAGTGTTCGGTTCGAAATGTTCGAAATCGACAAATTTTGTTCAGCGATGAGGCTCATTTCTGGTTGAATGGCTACGTAAATAAGCAAAATTGCCGCATTTGGGGTGAAGAGCAACCAGAAGCCGTTCAAGAACTGCCCATGCATCCCGAAAAATGCACTGTTTGGTGTGGTTTGTACGCTGGTGGAATCATTGGACCGTATTTTTTCAAAGATGCTGTTGGACGCAACGTTACGGTGAATGGCGATCGCTATCGTTCGATGCTAACAAACTTTTTGTTGCCAAAAATGGAAGAACTGAACTTGGTTGACATGTGGTTTCAACAAGATGGCGCTACATGCCACACAGCTCGCGATTCTATGGCCATTTTGAGGGAAAACTTCGGACAACAATTCATCTCAAGAAATGGACCCGTAAGTTGGCCACCAAGATCATGCGATTTAACGCCTTGAGACTATTTTTTGTGGGGCTACGTCAAGTCTAAAGTCTACAGAAATAAGCCAGCAACTATTCCAGCTTTGGAAGACAACATTTCCGAAGAAATTCGGGCTATTCCGGCCGAAATGCTCGAAAAAGTTGCCCAAAATTGGACTTTCCGAATGGACCACCTAAGACGCAGCCGCGGTCAACATTTAAATGAAATTATCTTCAAAAAGTAAATGTCATGAACCAATCTAACGTTTCAAATAAAGAACCGATGAGATTTTGCAAATTTTATGCGCTTTTTTTTTAAAAAAAGTTATCAAGCTCTTAAAAAATCACCCTTTATAAAATTCTAATATTTTTCTTATTTCTTCGATTAGTTACTAGACTTAACAGGCTTGGTTTTTTAATTTCTGAGGATCCAGTTCAGAGATATAGTGGTCACCGCAAAACGTCTTTTTTGAGAGGATCTCTCGAAGATCAGCTGTAGTTCTTTTCCAAATAAATATTTTTACTAATACTAAGGCTTAAAATACAGCTAAATGACACCACAATATGTGTACGAATTCTTGGAATCAATAAATTTAAAAGTTTTTCAGAAAAAATTCTAGAAATTTCGCTTTTTTCGGCCTTCTAACTATACATAACGCCTTAAGGAATAAACGATCAGTGTGATGAGCAGAGCCAATTTAGTCATGTCCGTCTGTAACTCAGTTTTTGGCACATCAATCTTAAATTTAAGAAGATCTTCAATTGTCGAAACCACCATCGTCGGACCATTATACTCGTAGCACATAGCTACCATCTAAACTGAGCAATCAGAACCTAGATCTTGTATGGAAAATATTTTAATTTGACGAGATATCTTCAACAAATTTGACATGTATTGTATAAAACAGTTATGCAATCTCATGTTGCTCAGATCGAAGCGCTATAGCGTATAGCTGTCATACAAAATGATCGGTTGAAAGTAAAGCCTTGTATGGAAAATATTCTCATTAAACTTGGCATGGAGTATACCCAAAATAACGATACAATCTCCGAAGAAATTGTGCAGATCGGATCACTAAAGCTTACATATAGCTGCCATACAGACTGAACAATTGGAAGCAAGTGCTTGTACGGAAAACTTTTTCCTTTGAAAAAATATATTCTGGAAATTTTGGATGGGTTATTGCTGAAGGATATGGTGTAATCTTCGAAAAATTTGTTCAGATCGGAAAACATATAGCTGCAAAACAAACTAAACGAATTTCTGAAAATAAATTTAGTCCCCGAGTACTAAATATTCGCCTCCTAAAAGGAAAAGAAATATTTCCTGTGATAGACAATAACAGAAATTTGATTTATACCATTTTCCCGTAAATGGCCGTCAAATAATTCCGGCACTGCAAGCCATTGACTGGCCAAAGTTGAAAAATGCATTGAAAATTTTCAATTTATGCATTTCAACGAAACTTTTCGGCAACTTTATGAAAACTGTTGTTATTTGTGAGAAGTGCCGGCGATGCTTGCAACATTAACTCCGCACAATATTATGCTATTTATTTGATATGTGAAGAGCGGAGAGCCGCCGACTGCGGCAGATTGCCTCAGCCGTGCCGAAACGGAATGAAAGCTGCCGACAGGCATTTTTACTACATTCCGCTGTTATATGCTAGTTGTTGGTGTTGTTGTTAGCTTGCGAGCAAGCAAAATGAAGGCATGCCAAGTTAAGTGAACGCAGCCAACGCCATAAGTAAAGTGAATATAGTGAAGTTGAGCGTTAAGTTTATGTGCTGTGTGTCAGACCGACTAGAGATGCTGTGCAGCTATAGCTGAGCCAACAACAAACACAACTGCAGCAATTGCGAGCACTGCACAGCAGGCTATGTGGCATAAGCAAATGCCGATGGCAGCACAAAATATGGACGCATCCTCTATATACTTGTGTGTGTGTGTAGGTATTTTTGTATGTATGGCTGTGTGTGTGTGTGTTAGTCAATACTGTTGTGCATACGGTCAATAGGTCTGTACACACATATGTAGTGGAATGCAGCAGGAGCGAGAGCAACAGCAACAACTTGGGACGCAAACATCCGCATCTGTTTCGACAAAGCTCTGCAGGGACTTAGGATAATGGCTTAAGTTGCAAGCAAAATAAAGGATTTCAACAATTCAGCACATGAAAAATTGAGCATACAAGGCACTTGGCGAAGTCATGCCCAACAAATGCACCGTTGCACACACACACACACGCACACATTCACCTACTAGTTTGCATGTGTACACGTCGAAATAACTGACTTTTGTTTGTAGTTGCATATTTGTGTGCCTGTGGGTGCGTGTGTGTGTGGGTTAAAGAAAACCAAAATTATAGAAGCCAACAACTGACTGGCAACAACATATCAACTTGCTTCACTGCACTGTAATGGCAAACACTGTGTTGTTGTTGCTGCATTTTTTTGTTGTTTTGCTTTTGTTGTTTTATTTATTGGAACGCACGCTTGTGAGTTGCCAAAGTTTTGCCGTTAAAGTAGCAACAACTATTTTTCATTAGCTTCTCGCCCAAAGTTGTCCACTTAAACGCAGTTTTATTGTGTGCCGATCGCAATCGAAATAGTTTTCAAGTGTGAACTTTGCACATTTTGCATTTATTTTAAACTGAAATATCTAGTACTTAAGGGCTAATTACCGAAACAGCAATTAATGTTACTTATGTGCGAAGTCCTGTGATCATTAAAATGGCATTTAAAGCTGAAGTTCCGTTTGAAAATTTACTTAAGATCTTCGTTTGGTGCTTTTGAAAAATTCGACAGATTTGTTCCCATTTTTTATTTTTATTTTTAGTTCTGCCACAAACAGCCACTTGGCCCACCTTGGAGTATAGTTTTCCGTAAACAGTCTATCTTCTTCAAACAACACAGTTTATCTTATTATCATGAACCTCTTTTTTGACATGTCTACTTGAAATCTGCCAACGTCCTTCTCTTTCCAAGAAGCTGCTTAATTGTCGGAACCAACGATATCGGGAAATAACATAAGAACCAGTTCGGTCCTTTGCGATACCAGAGAGAGTTCTGTTCCTAGGTCTAAGAGAAGAAGTCATCCTCTAGGATGCCTGCAATTGACGAGAATTTTGACACACTTTGTGGTATCAGTATTGATACCTCCTCCAGTGTATCATACTGTGGGTAGCCCAGATGCTTACAGCGTAGTCTTGCCAATGGAAGACAAGTGCACAAGAGATGCTTCATTGTTTCCCTGGTGCTCTGCTCTAGACATTTCCTGTCGTGATCAGTGTGTGACCAGTTAGTATTCCGATCATATTTCTACATTCTCTTTTATCGAGTCGAATAGGAATTCCATTTACATCCGTTCTACCGTTTTTGCACATAACTTTTGTAGTATTGCTGCTGTCGAGATCGTCGTATAGACAATACAGGGGTTTCCCAATGCTTATCAAGTTTTCTGATGTGCTGATACCATTCTTGGCAATTTCGTCCACTATTTCATTGCCCTTGATGTCGTTGTAGCCTGGCACCCAGTTGAAGTAAAGTTGCTTACTTCTAGCAATACTTTCCACTACTGCCTTGCTTCCCAAGATGCTTAAGGTCAATGTGCGATACAAGGTTACTGGCTTGATTGCTGCTTGGCTGTTTACGTAGAGGTTGACTCTGGAATTGCCTGCAGATGCATTAGAGGCCAGATCCGCGGCTTTCGCAATAGCAAAGACTTCAGCTTGAAAACTCTGGTCAGTATATTCCCACACCAACTCCATCCTTAATTTTCGAGCCATCCATATAAATGTCCAGAGTGTTGCGCCTAGCTAACATACCTTTACGTCAACCATCTCATTTATGTTTACTTTGAACCCTCTTTCCCAGTTAAAAAGTGGGGTCATGTAGTCGGTGTTTGTCCAACCACCAATATATGCCCGAACGTTCTATGTGTCAATTCTCCTGCAGCCGATAGTCGTCCCGTCGATTTAGCTGCGCAGTTTTCAGCGAGGACGTCTATAGGTGGCAGATTTAGTACTAGTTCAAGAACCGCCGTTGGAGTTGTTCTTAAAGCCCGTTATGCACAGCGCAGCAAGCCTCTGAACCCGTTCCCTTGGCTTCCAGTTGGGGGATTTCCATACTCTACTGCACCGTAGAGCAAAATTGGTCTAAAAATAGCTGTGTAGCACCAGTGAACGAGAGTGGGAGAGAGCCCTCAGATTGTGCCGAGCATCTGCCTACAAGCATATTAAGTATTGCTGGCTTACTATTTCACTCTTTCTTTCACGTTGTGCTTCCACAACAGTTTGCTATCCAAGACTACCCCAAGGTACTAGGTGCGTCCCTGGAGAGAGAGTTGTGTCCCATTTATAGAAGGAACCTCCATAGAGGAATTTTGTGTTTTCTTGTGAACACAAGTATATCCGTTTTCTCCGGTTGTAATCTCAGACTCGCTTGCGATGCCCACTTCTGGACGGTATTGAGAGTGGTGGTCATAATATTGCTGATGGTCTGTAGACTTGAAACCAAAGTAATGAGATCTCTCCCATTTTATCTCATGAACTTTAATATATTTTGTTTTTCATTCAATTAAAAGCTCTCAATCTCATACACACCATTGTAAGCTAGCTTAAATTCGAACATCTTTCCTTTCGGCGCTCACTAATATTTTCCTCTCACCCATTCAAATAAAATGTGTTTTTTGTTTATTTTCACTTTTCGTTTAACCAGTTTCCACTTCAGTCCAGTCAACCGCATCATTTTTCATCTCGCACATTTACCTTGAGGGTGCTCATAATTCTATTAAGCCAAGTAACATTAATCAATATAAAAATTTGCTCGACTTAAAGCAAAAACACCCATGTGTGTGTGGTAGCTGCATGAGAATATAAAAAAAGGCAAATAGACGCAGAGAAAATGTGAATATTTTAGGGAAATTTGTGGCAGAAGGAAAACTCGTAGAAGCATAACATGCTCATATTAATCATCCGTGGTCAATCATTGAAATTGATGTGTGTTTTTTAACTACTGAAAGGAAAAAATTTGTTTTTGTTATTTTGGTTTTCATTTTTTTAATTTTTTATTAAGAATTTTCTTACTAAAAGTCAGAGATATGTGCAAAGCTAAATCCGCAAGGCAGGAGAGAGGCACAAGGAAAGCGCAAAGACTAGGAATTAATAACCAAAGTGGCTGTTTGAAACTTAATTATAGCTTCGCTTTTCTCTAAATCGTGTGCCAAATTTAGCAGATACTTAGGCGATTTCAAAATTTTTACTCTTAAATGAAGTTTCTATTAAGTTATTCAAAATTGCTGTATTAATTTTATTTTACTTTATCTAGTTTTCACAAATTGAACACGTCTCTGAAAGGGAGAATGTAATTAATAGCTTTTGGAAAAAATTGTTAAAAATTAGAAAATAATAGTTACACTGTGATATGTTTCAAAAAAGTTGAAAAAGTAAGGATAAATATAATAGGTTTTGAGTTCGCTGATAGTATGCTTAAATCTGGTCAAGGAGTGCAAGACCTCACCTGCAGGAAATTCAAGCTACTACCATATAAAATTTGTGTGGGTGCCTGGCCACAGCGGTATCATGGCAAATTGTGAATTTGTTGAGCTTGCGCCCTTACCCAAATGCCATCTAGATGGGAACTAGCAGCTGTTCCCTTGCCTTTGTGCATTCAGGCACTGGATCTATCAGTCTCGCGCGAGCTCAGCAAGCGTTAGTCAGCAACCATGACTGCTGGAGTTGCGGAAGGCTGCTGGTTCAAAATAAAACGTTAAGGGTCAATTGAACTGTAAGCTATTAGCAAGACCGCAATGATAGGTGTCCTAACCAGACACTGTTCCATAGACACTCACGCGTTGGTATGGTTGACGATTTCGGAGGGCGAAACTTATGAAAGTTACAATGAGGAAGATGAAGTGGAAATATTTTTCACTTCTGTTGCAGCTTTCACCATACTAAGATTGAAGCACCTCGGTAACCGGCGAATTGGTCAGAATTGATATGAGCAGCCTCAATAAATCGGTGGCAGCCGGGCTTATGTGCTTTGTCGATCTGCGACGGTTTGTTTGATACATACTTAGAAGTATTCCGCTACAGATCAAGCAAGCGTCTCTATCTGTTCAAGTGAAATTATTCGTGCCTTTCGAAAAATCGGAATATTTATCTAATCTAAGGATAAATATTGCTTGATTTTGATAAAGAAGTAAACTTAATTGAGTTAGACTTTACTAGTATTAATTAAGACTGATTCAATTGCTCGCTTTAATTTGATGAGCGGTTGGCGGCAGCGCTTCCTATTAACTGTTTTAACCGACTTCAGAAACTCCAAATATGGCACGCCCTTTTAACCTCACCAAATACCGAGTATTATCTTGTCATCTTGGATATTCATAATGCGATGCTTGCCTAGAAAAATTAATTATCTAGGGTTGGTATCCTAAGTTTAGACGTGGTGAAATCAGCACCGAAGACGGCGAACTCAGTGGGTGCCCAAAAGAGGTTGTGCCGACGAAAACATCAAAAACTTCACAAAATAATTTTGAATGATCGTAAAGTGAAGTTGTTCGAGATAGCAGGTACTTTAAAGACATCTACTATATACGGGTAGGCCATTTAAAGTTGACCCATCTGGCAACGCTGTAACTTTTAACAGCGCTGACAAATCGGCTAATGTCATACCGCGTTAGAAGCGTCATTCGAAGACAATTTATACCATGGAACAGTACACTCCAAAAGAACGCGCTGAAATTGTTCAGCTTTATATTCAAAATAACTTTTCAATTGTGTTAACTCAACGTGCGTTTCGCAAAAAAAATAAAGTGAAAAGTGCTCCAGTTAAGAACACAATTAAGTCTTTATACGCAAAATTTGTGAACACCGGTAATCTCAGTAATGCCAGTCATGCATCCAGACAACGCACAAGACGTTCTGATGAAAATATCGAAGCTGTACGAGCCAGTATTGAGGAGACTCCATCGACATCGAGTTATCGCCGCTCTCAGGAATTAGACATCTCTCGCACCACTCTCCGACGCATAATTCATAAAGATTTGAAGATGTTTCCATATAAAATTCAAATGGCACAAAAACTAAACCCAGCTGATTATCCGCGACGCCTTAATTTTGGCAAATGGGCCATCGAAATGGCTGAAAACGAACTTGACTTTTGGCGAAAACTCATCATGTCAGACGAGGCACATTTCTCGTTGAATGGAGGCGTAAACAAGCAAAATTGCCGATTTTATGCCACCGAAAATCCTCAATTAATTGAAGAACAGCCTCTTTACGACCAAAAAGTAACAGTTTGGTGCGGTGTTTGCGCGAATATGATCATCGGACCGTATTTTTTCGAAGACGATGATGGAGCCACGACAACAGTCAATGGTGAGCGTTATCGAGTCATGATAACGGATTTTGTGATACCCATTATTCGCGAAAATGACATGGATAACTTCTGGTTTCAACAGGACGGGGCTACATGCCATACAGCTCGACCAACAATCAATTTATTGCGACCATTTTTCCCCGGGCGATTGATATCGAAAAATGGTGATGTTGACTGGCCACCGAGATCACCAGATTTGACGCCACCAGACTTTTATTTGTGGGGTTATTTGAAATCCAAGGTATACGCTAATAAGCCAAAGACCTTAGCTCAACTGAAAGCCAACATTCGACGTGAAACAGCCGCCATATCATCCGAAACATTGGCCAAAGTCATGGAAAATGTCGAAAAAAGAGTGCATTTAGCTGTCAAAGCTAAAGGTGCCCATTTACGCGATCTAATTTTTAAATATTAGCTGAAACAAATCCCCTTGGACCAAAATAAATTATTTTTGAAATGAACAAAAAACATTGTTTTCTTTTGTTCTTTTTTTTTAGAAACAAATGGGTCAACTTTAAATGGCCTACCCTGTATAATACTATTGGAGAACATTTGTGACTGAGAAAGCTCTGTTCATAGTATGTGTCGCGCGAGCTCATTTTTGAGCAAAAACAACGACGAGTTGATGATTCGGAGCAGTGTTTGGAGAAGATCAAACTCCAGTTTTAGGAACTATATGAGATAATGGATGAAACATGGGTCCACCATTTTACTCCGAAATCTTACCGATAGTCATCCGAGTGAACTGCACACGATGAACCCGCTGCAAAGTGTGAAAAAGACACAACTGCCGGTTGGCAAGGTTATGGCGTCTGTGGTTTCGGATGCGCATGGATTAATTTTTATTGACGACCTTGAAAAAGAAGGGACCATATTTGGGGGGAAAAGAGAATGCCTCGTACCATAAGCCAGTAAAAACGATGGCAAAAATCCTTCAATTGGGCTTCAAACTATTTCCACATCCACCGTATTCTACATGTCGTGCACGCAGGGCCTATTTCTTGTTTTTAGATCTCAAAAGAATACTCCCTGTGAAAAAAGTCTTGTCGAATGAAGAGGTGATCGCCGGAACTGATGCCTATTTTGAAGCAAATCCGAAACCTTCGGCTTCTACATATTATGAAAATTTCTAATTTTAATTTTCAATAACTCCTACTCTCTACAGACAATGGTTACATTTTATATTCAAATTATATCAAATAGTGCTCCTTTTGCTCTTTGGTGCTATTGGCACACTCGGCTGCGTAATATTTTGACACATTCACTTCGGTTCTGGCGGTGAACCGCACGATTACTTCAGAACAGCTATCAAAGCAAATAAACCAGTGAAAAGCTTGCGTGCGACGAGATGACGAATGACATATTGCTCTAGCTGGGTGCGGGGCAGTAAGGGGGGTTAAAAATAAGGAATGTCTGCTTTATTGTAGCACAATGAGGCGGGAACCATTAGAATAAATGTCAAAGTGAAATAGTTATATTAAATGTATATATATATATGTATATTTACACTTATATATACATACATATATATGTGTTTGTGTGTGCGCGGTGTTGTGTTGTCTCATAATAGAAATTTCCCAAGATAACTGATGATATTTTATTGTATACAATTAAGGCCAGCAGCACAAAAGCAGGTCGAAGCGGGGTCGGCGGGTGTTTGAGGTTAGACAGGACGGGCAGCAAAATGTAAAATGAAAGATTAATTAAATACATTTTGAAGAAGATTGATTAATCAAAATATGTTGCTATATTTATAACGACAAGCTGATGGCCGCATGGTCAGTGATTTCTATTGTCTGATCTTAAATTGCTTTTGAATGTGATTTGAATATTTGATGAAATTGCCGAGTGAGATGAAAATTACAGATATTTTGAACATTTAAATTTTATTGCCTCGGAGTAATTGAATTTGCTTATCATCCATCATACAAGCAACAGTGATGGATTTGCCTCAGAGTTTAGTTAAATTCTCGTTGGCTGCACTGAAATATTTAGAGTTGTGGAAATTGAATGAAAATTTAGTTTTATTTTCCGTTACTTATTTACGTAATAAATGGTAGAAGCAAAGTGCAATTGGAAAATTGCTGGCCAATCGAGATATTTGCTATACACACACACACATATATACTTTATTGATATATGAGTACACTTATTGACCGCCATACACACGTTGCCTCCAGTTAAGAACAATATATTTACTGAAATGAACACACACACACTCAGCAGCTCAGCCGTGATAGCGCCTGCACTTTGGAGAGCATATTCGAGTTGAAGAAAATTGCGAGAATCAATTTCATTTCCGGCTGAGTAAACGGAAAACGCATTCGATGAATGTGCAGAAAAGTAGGAGGAAACCTAAGAAAAAGTGATAAACAAAAGCAAAACAACTGAAATGTAAGTTTACACTTGGAAATAGACACCAGATATTGAGCAGTATAAGTGCTGGCCGTGGCAGCGCCAGTAAACGCCTGTGAGTAAGTGGGCGTGTGTGTGCATATGTGTGTTTGAGTGTGCAGAATAACAGAGTGAAGGGTACGTGAAGGGATGGATTGGAAGAAAAATGCCAAAAAAAATGCGGAAAAACTATTTAAGCTGCAGTTGAATGGAAGTCAATTCATATGTGTAATATTTGGAAGTGATAGTATGTGTAGGTGGAAATATGCCCAACAGCGACAATTTCATGACAATTTTTAGTTATTGAAGAGAAAATTTTAATATTGTATTTTTAATATATCTGTAGCCTACTTTTATGCGCAAAGTTTCAAATGATGCAAATTTGATAAACTCAAAGAAAACTATCAGTAAATGAGCCCAAAAGTAGGCATTATTATTTCGAGGCAACTAAAGTACTAAAACGGAAAATATTTTGGAGAAAAGTATAAAAACACATTGTAGAACCTTGGATATGGCTACTAAAAAATCCTGTGCATCTTTCCTTGCAAATTCGTTGCCGAAAAATTTCTTTAAAAGTTATGCCTTGATTTTGTCTTGTCATTATGGGTGTGCGACTTAGATAAAATTTAAGAAAACGATCAGTATATGAGTCTAATAGTAGTATATGGGATTAATAGTAGGCAATATTATGCCGAGGACGGAAGAATATTTTACAGAAAAAAATATAAAAAAACATATTTTAGAAGCTTGGATTTTGCAGAAAGATTTTCAAAAATTCTGATCATTTTACTTGAATTTTCGGTGAGACTATTTACGGAAACAATTTTTTTTATTGCGCCTTGATTTTTGACACCTAATGACATTATTTTCATATTTCTGAGCAAAATTCCAATTTTTTTTATTTGCAGAAAATCTTCCTATTCTCTAAAAATCTCATAATGAAGAAGAAAATGTCTAAGTTCTAACTCAAAAGCTAATAATCGAACCAAATTTTTATTTTCTTTACTTTATATCAACGTTATTAGTGTTAAGGTTCGCTAAAAAGAAAAAAATGTGACTATGCGCCTAAATGTAGGCAACATTTTTTTCAAAAGCGCCAGAATTCCAAAATCTTAGAATATTTTGTGGCAATATGTAAATAACTGGAACTCAAAATGTAATATAATATTAATTTAGCTTGAAAAAACTTCAAAACCACAAAAACAAAAGTGTTCTTAAAATAAAAAAAATCTTTTCCTGCTTTAAAATGATTATTTAACACCCAAGAGCACAAAAATAAAATGTTCAGCAGGGTATTCTTTTTAACTCAGCACACAACTTACCACTTACTTCCATTCACTAAGCTCACATTTTTTGCTTGATCACCACTTCCGCATTGTACTTCTCCACTTCGGAATAAATTCAGTGCGTGGCAGGCAAGTATGTGCCAAGTTGATTCGTAAAAGGACAGTGCAAAGCTGGAAATTGAACTCAAAATAGAAAATATGTATTGTGTGTGGCATATTTTACGTGGCTGCCACATTTGAGCATGCACAGAGGCTGATTTCTTTCACATCATTTCTTCGTCTTTTTCTGTGTCCAGTGGTTTAATGGACCACAGAAGATTTCGAGTGCACTCACAGTGGTCTTCCTAAGTGGTTTGGAATTTAAATGCACAGCAGAGAGCAGAGAAAGAACATTGAAATGCTTACGAGAAATGCTGCAGCCAACTTCATTTAATAAATTGGTATTTTTCAGCTGGCATTACTAAGCGCTTTAAGTTCCAGAAACGCAGTGTTTAGTCAAATTATTTTATTTTTAGACAAATTGCTCTGAAAACTTCAACGCTTCTTCAATATTAGCCACTGGCGAATTCAACAAGTGCAGAGTGGTTGCGATTCCAACCACAAACTGCAATTGCAGCTTTCGTGGCCACAAAACACTCAATGTTACCGCTGACTGTGGTGAGGGCAGCGGCTAACCTAGTGGTCGCCACAGCAGCTGTTTGTAAACGCTGTAGTATAGAAATATCTGTGTAGAAGTATTCACGCAAAATAAAAATTTGGTACTGCAAAAATCTAGGGAGTTTAGAAAATTAGTTTTATGAGGGAAGAGATTAATTTTGAGATTTAAAGCTTTTGTTAAGCAAATTTTGATAATTTCGAACAAAATTACAAGAAAACAATAAACAAGATTTACTTCGACTTCAAATAAAGTTTTAATACCCCGCACAGTTGCATTCTTATAGTATGATGGGTATTATAAATATGATTTTCTTGATTTTGGTAGATCAGTTTGTATGACAGCTATATGCTGTAGTGGTCCGATCTAAACGATATCTTCGGACATTGCAGCGTTACTTAGCATATTAATCTGTGTTAAATTTCGTGCATATATCTTGCCAATTAAAAAAGTTTCCCATACAGGGACTGGATTTTGATTGAACAGTTTGTATGACAGCTTTATGCTATAGTGATACCATATCGCTAGTTTTGACAGGTAAGCAGGTTCATAAGGAGAAAGGGACGTATGCAAAATTTCAGAGCGATATCTCAAAGTATAAGGGACTAGTTTGCGTTTATATAGACGGAGAGAACGACGGACTAAATAGATCCAGCTTATCACGCTGCTCATATAAATATATACTTTATAGGGTTTCCAACGTTTGCTGTTAGATGTGACAAACTTCCTGGTAAACTTAATATACCCTGTTCGGGCTTTAAAAGTATTGTTGGCGACCCAGAGAGTTTTTCCGTTCGGCTCGTGAGCTTTTTATCGAACTTGTCCTAGAAGTTTCGACCGATTTTTATATATGTATATGACACTTTTTACTCAAATATTTTTATTAGTAATCCGTTTTCATATTAATTTAAATCTGCGAATTACACATTAAACTCTTTACTTTTTTTTGAACGCAAAATGTTACGTATACGCACTGTCATTTCGCACACAACTCTTTATACAAACTAAAGTACAATACTAGAAGCATAAGTATAGTTAACGGTGCCCACGCTGGTCATTTTAGATGAGCTAACTGACTTGCGCCACTCACCAATAAGCGCAAAATGCACGTGACCCGCTGCAAGCATCGCACCAACCTTCGCTGGCTCTGTGGATTATTCACTGCAGTGTTGTAGTAGCCAGTGAGTTCATGCAAAAAAGCCAAGAGTTCAAATGAAAGCGCACAGTTGATACCAGTCCGTATTGTGTCCGCAGGTGCGTGCTTTTCTCTATGTGTATGTGTCTGTGCATATATGGATGCTGATGGTAAGGGTTATTGGTGCGAGTGAGTGGTGAACGCTGACACTTCCGGTGGCATTGTATTGAACGCATGAGTTTGGCTTGTTGGCAAAACGGATATCCGTTTCGGAGCTGTTTGTGGCGTAGAAAAGTTGTGTATTTTTTCTATACGCTAATTCTCTTCGTTTGTTTTCGTTTTAGCCATTTCCGCTGCCGGTTTGGTGTTAATAAAGCACATTTTGGTGTTAGATAAAGTATTGTTTTGCAAAGTTTGTCTGCTCGTGTGCAGGTATGAGCGTGTGATAGAACCAATTAATTACAGATTTCATCGTTTCACCGAGTTTTAACTATCACAGTTGCCTTTGGTTTCTATATCCGGTTTTTTACAATTGTTAAGCTAGTGATTAAATATTTATTTTTTAAAATTTTGAAATTTAAAAATATTTTTTATCTCGTTTTACTATACCTGGAATAACAGTTATAACGGTTTTGAGGTATGTGGTATAATATGAAACTATTTTTTCGAATATTTATTACCGAAACTAACAGTTCATTGGTTGAAATATATGTAAATTCTCATTAATATTGATCCGGACTGAGAATACAAAATTTTTGTATTTTATTACAAATCTATATTTGAGTCTTCAAAAAGATTTTGTTTGGGGAATTCGGATCAAAATTGACCGGGACTGACAAAACAAAAAAAAAATTTCATATTTTATTAAAAATCCATGTACATATATCTTCGGCTTAAAAACAGCAATTTTTTTTTAGTATACCAGTCCGACTCAATTTTGATCAGACGTATTTTTTGTTTCAAATCATTTTACAGTATTTCTATTCAATTAAATTGATCCACAACTCTTCTGCTAAGACTTTTTTTGGCTAAAGTCCGCAAGGGTTCAAAAAGATTAAATTAAATTGTACAATTTGGCTATATTCGCCTAAATGTATGCATTGCTTTTACTGCTCATCTATATCTCTCATGTATATCTCAATATATCTATACTTTATACGTGTCTCCGAATCTTCAGTGTATCTTTTAATCACAGTTCAGTGGGAGTCGTTCTTAAAAAAATGAAAGAAAGCACAGCAAATATTTGAAATTCCATTTTGCCCCGAAAAATATGCTAAAATAAATTGCGAACTAGTATCACTTATAATAGTTAGGAAACGAACCATATTAACCAAAATAAACTCATACACAACAATCTCTCTCCACTTCTCAACTCTTAAGTCCACAAATAGTTCACTACAAATCATAAAAGGAACACACACACAGACGCAACAAATGCACAGCACAATTCAACATTCTCATAATTTTGGCATAAATTATTCGGAAATTCGACTAGCATGGTATTAAGGATTCTACGTTTGTAACTGTCTGCCTTAGACTGTTTTACATTTTAATCTTTTGATGATATATGCAAGTACGAATCAGTTTTCTGGGTGCTTGCAAGATTTATTGCACATTTCCTTTGCATTATACGCTCGTACATTTGATAGCTAGCACGAAAATGCAGTAGCTCATTGTTATTGTAAAATTGTTGTTGCTGTTGCACTCGCCTTTGCTTGTGCACTTACAAAAGTGCTGGCTGGTGGTTTGGAAGTTTGCTTAAACAGAAACTTTGTCACGCAGCTTTATGAAAGCAAAGCAAGTATTTTATCTCTGAGCTGCTAAGCAAACTGACCAGCTGAGCGGTGTGGAGCGGAGCGGCATTTATCTTACCTTCGTTTCATTTTCACATTCTTTCACTGTTGACTTGGCACTGGCAAGGTCCTTAATTTTAAGGATGCAATAAGTAATTTCAAATATTTCTTTGTGCACTAAACAAAAGTGAAGAAAAATGCAATTGCATTCGTGCTCAAGCTGTGACGCAATGAAGAGAGGAATGTTGGGAGTTATTTTGTGTAAATTAGTTTCGTGAAAAGAGATAGAAAATGAAACTGATTAAATTACATGAATTCTTTTGAAACTAAAATGTTAGTAAAAAGATAGAAAAATAATCTGAACCTCATTTTTCAATAATAAAAAGATCTTGTAAAAAGAATTACATTAGTTTTCCCCAAAAATGGCTCTAAAAATCTGTATTAGTTAAATATAGAGACAAACAAGAAGAAGGTGCCCTAAATTTCACACTTTTTTCTCGACAAAGGCGAAGGCATAGCCAGGCGTCTGAATACGTGAATAGTGTTCAGGGTTCAGTCACTGTAGGAATCTATAACGTCAAATTTCGGTTTCGACGAGGTCTTTCTGTAATTTTGATATCAGAGATGCATCTAGCTCTATCAACAAGTAGTGAGAATCATGGACGCATGTAAACACTGCTTCGATTGTTGAGAAGCAAAACAATGGTTCCATTTAAAACCACTTAAAACGACTGAATAAAAACGAAGCTCGTCCCAGCAGCATCATCTGCGAATCACCGCTGAGTCCCAACCAGATCGATCCATTTCTGAAGCAGATAGCTACTGGAGATGAAACGTGGGTCAGTTACGACAACGTCAAGTGAAAGCGTCTACGGAGTAATGGAGACAAGACAAGATCGACAGTCAGAAAGGTCATCGGAAGGTGTATGGCTGCGAATGTGACTATTGGACTATTGGATAATCTGGGTTTCTAAAAGAAGGTGCTTCTGAACATTCGCTTATCGTCACACACTTCGTCTTCATATTGGATCACTTAGATCATGGATCGAACCGAAGTATATTACGGCTCTTTCTCTGCTCTTACACTGACGAGAAAGCTATGGGTGTAAAGAAGACGTTGGAGTAGAGGGACAATCAGCTTCTTTACGGATCAATGCTTAGGGGAAAGGTTCGTGGAGGGGTTTACTGTCAGGAGCTCTCTATCAACTCCAGTTTCAGACTTCCTTACTATTGCAGTGCCTCAGAGGTTGCAGCTATCGTGATAACAGTAGATCTGCTGCTCCGGAGTGCAGCCTCCTTCTGAGAAGTGACCAATCACTAAAAGAGAAGAGCGGCGATACTAGTCTTGAACTCATTTACAGTTAGTTGGTCAAGAAGTGCTTAACCTTGCTATTAGTAGCATCGAGTGTCTTGGAGATAAGACTGGTATGGGTGTTGGGCCATAGCGAAATCGCAGGAAATTGAAATTCTGATGAGTTAGCAGGGAAAGGCAAAGGAAAGTGGGTCGGTGCTTCCGTATCCTCCTGTGTTTTTCTACTAGATAGCTGGGCTTCGCAGAAGCTTGGCCAGCCCTAGGCCACCATCGGTACAAGCGCTGTCAAAAAAGCCTTTTGACCAAATATCGATTGCAGGAGATCCAGTAATCTCTTAGTCCTCAGTAAGGCTAGCCTCTCCCTAGTTGTGGAGCCAGGCCATTGTCTTATTGGCATCCATCCTTGCTGCAAGTTCGAAAATTTTACTAGACGCCTTCTGGAGAAGCTGTATGGAAGAAGATGAGGTGGAAACAACTGAACATTTTCTTCTTGACTGCCCCGCGTATGTGAGGTCAAGCCCTAAACACTTGGGAACGCACATCCACCGTAGTTTTGCTAATCTATAAGTTCGAACACAGGAGTTATTCTTTTTTATGTCTTCACAAGAGACTACACGTAGAGTCCACGTGTGGTCTTAGATCAGCTATCTATCTAGCTTCGGGAGTTCTTATGATTCTACCTGTAGTCTGGACTTTTCAATTGGTAATAACTCATCACGCAAGCAATATTTCGAAATATTAGCAAAAGTTTTATTATAAACTATTGCAAAAATAGTTTTACCATAACCGCCTTTATTTGTGCTAAATTTTATTCCGATATCTTTCTTGCAGACTCAGACACTCTAGCTATAATAAACTATTAGCCAACGATCCAGAAATCAATACATAGCATTGTCATTATCATTGCCATATTTATGTATTTTATAGGCTTCACTGTTAGCTCTTTCTACTGTATTTTACTATACTCTACTTTGTGCAACATGTTGTGACAATATGAAAGGAGAAGGCGAAATATATAATATACTCATCCGGATAGAGTAATTTCTCATTCACCCTTTGCGTAACAAATACTCCTCAATTAATGCAGAGACTACCCTAACATATCATTACAGGCTATCAACATTAGTATTTATAGCAGCACCATTATTAAATAATATTAAATCACATAAATAATGCTGAAAGAGTGCATGCATAATAATTTCAATTCAAAACCAAATTGCTTCAATGCAAACCTTTGATATAAACACATTATAGAGTCTATAATTTTTCCCCAATCCTTTAACAACGATACACAAATACAATAAATCCTGATTTCCTTCTATTTAGTGCACATACCGAGAGTGCCATTAGCAGCCGCTAGGCCACCTACACAAACCACACTCACACACACATACATACATACAAACACCTCGAGCTGTGCCACGGAAATTCAATTCAATATCGATATTTCATTTTCTAATTTATAGCGCCGGCATGTGGCAATCGTACAAAGCAATTACGGAATCACTGTGCGCCAGCTGGCACTTTCTTACGAAGCCAAGCGCTCGTAGCGCCGAATTGGCATGGCGCACGAGGGTGTGCTTTTTAAATAAAAGAAAAACCAATTGAGACCGCCGCCAATATGAACTCTTCGAGGCTTACAAGTATATGCTAGCACGCTAGCACACACATATTTATGTATATAAATACATTCGTATGTATGTCTGTAAGGCGTTGTGCTTTCTCCACTAAGCGGCTTAATTTGTTGGCATGGCAGCGGCGCTACTCCAGCACCCTTTATCGACCCACCTAAAGCTTACTAAGCTCAATGCTGTAGGAGCACTAGCTGCGGCTCTGGCGGTTATTCGTGCGATTCCAAGTCCAATTGGCAGGGTAGACATACAAACAATTTGGTAGCGGCGTGGACCCCCCGAGGCAATGGCGTGTTTTCTATTATCTGATCGTAGGTTTTTCCTGCTTTAGATGTTTTCATTGCTAATACCCTGGTATTTGTAGTTGTTGTTGTTGTTGTAGTTTTCGCTTTTATTACCTTTGTTTCGATAATTGTTGTTGCTATTGTTATTATTGCTGGCTGTTAGCTGTTAACTGTTAACTGCTGCAAGTGGCAGCGCTGATAAGCATTGGCGATTCGTTAATTGCTCAGTTTGCCAAGTCGGCGCTAAAGCGATGGCGACTTAAAGTGAAAATTGTTTTGCGGATTGAATGAATGAAGTTCTCAAAAGTGGCGGTGGTGTTGGTGGTGGCAAGCGGTTGGTTGGCGTTGTGCTGTGGTGGCGTTAAGCTTAATAGATTTCGCTGAAACTTTGACGTAAGAACAACGGCATTGTACCGACTTAATTTGTTTCTGAATTGGGATTACTACTTATATAAATGAGCAGGAATAAGCGCTAAGCTCTGTCTAACTAGTTTTTGAATTTTGGGTAGAAAAGCAAAGAGATTTGGGATTATTATTATTTCGTTGGCTTTAATGAGTTAATGAATTTTATAGAAGTGAGAGTTAACAACTGATTTTTAATTTTATTATGGAAGCTTAAAATTAGTTCTTTACAAATTATAAATATTATAGTGTTTGTCTATAATACTATAAAAATGTTGAGCTTAACCTCCAATTCGTTTGAAGATGAAAAAGAATTACCCAAAAATTGCAAATAAAGCACAAAATATTTAATTATCGACTGAAAACGTATTCCAAGAGCGACAATTTCAGTTTGGGGAACAAGTAAAACTACACGGTACCAAATCTGGTAAATACAGTGGTTAATCGATAGTATTCATTGTATTTTGGTTGGTTTCGAATCGTTCTTTTCCCCTTCATTTCGATGATTGTTGACTTGTTTGCATGCCAAACTTACAAACCCATGTTTCTTCGGCACTTATAATGCTCTCCATGAATGTGGGACCCGAATACGCAGGATCAAGCATATCCAAAGGGACCTATTTACGGTACTCTTTTTTAAGGGATGAGTCAAGCAGGAGCGCGTTTCATATGGTGCTGATAGTTAAAAATCAGAATTCGTTGTCGTAGATTCCGTTTTCTTTGCGATTCCGATTCCTTTAATGTTGATGCCAAAGGGGCATACCGCTGCGGATAGATGTAGACGAGTCTTAACGTTATGTCTGATTATTTGGTTTGCTGAGGAAGTAAATATTGCCCCAAAAAGGGCTTGAAACCATTTAATGACAAAATCCCCCCAAAAAAAATATATCTCATCTACCTAGTTTCCATACGCGAGACGCTACTGAATCGATACAAAATTTATCATTTTTGAGAGCGGCTGGTTAATTTTGATATAAAGTCGGTCACTAAAAGGAGAAAATGGTGGTGAGTGAATAGCTGCCCAAACGTTGGCTAAGGCAGGACTGATGGTCAGGAATATATTGTTATGTGCTTGTTGATAGGATTTATAGAAATTGCTAACTCTAGGTTAAACTTTTATATGTATTGTATACACAACAACTGGAGGGTGTCATTCCTTTGCAGTCGCCAACTTTGCTCAAAAGTTTAGGGAAACGTCGAGTTATACTCGTACACATGAAGCGTTCACGAAATAAAACACATGGAATGAAAACATTTCGACAAGGAAAAAAGTTCTATATTCATACTACAAATTTGCCATGAAATATGTACATATATACGCCAAAAGGCGATATTTATAAATGATCAGAGCAGCGAGCGGAATCGGTTTAGCCAAAGACAGTCTGTTCGTCTGTCTGTCCGTCTGTATATATGGGAACTAGTTCCTGAGTTTTGGACAAATCGCTTTGAAATTTTGAAAACACACTTTTCTCCACAAGAAGCTTCTCGTTTGACAGCACTGCCGATATTGGACCACCGTAGCATATAGTTGCCATGAAACTGAAGGATTGTAGTAAAATGCTTTTACGGAAAACTTTTGTATTAACGAGACATCTTCTCGAAATATGACGCAAAATATTGCTCAACGTAGTGGGTCAATATCCGAAGAAATTGTTCAGAATCGATCACTATCATCAAATTAAATTCTGGTAAGGAACTTTTTGTATTTGTGAAGGGTGTTATTTTTTCGGTGTAACTGAAGTTAAGGTTATTCTTCTTTTATATCACAAGGGGCAGGTGTTTCGGTACAAATGCGATTCTCGTCGTGCTCGTTGCCCGACACCTAACCTAATATAAAAATACAAAATTTTCTGGCTACTTTGTGACTTGCCTTATACTTAAACTTATTATAATCGAAACATAAGTTACCCAATGTTTTGAGTTGGGAGTTTTTATGGTTAAGTACACAAAGCCTTGTGTTCTGCAATCAACTATAAGTCATGAAAAAACAACTTTTTTGCTTAGGTAAGTGATTTTAACCCTTTTGTTGTGTTTAATAGCTACAAAGCGATCTGGTATTAAAAACTACAATAACAGCGATAAAATAATTAGCAATTCTGTATAAAAATTCTTCAGAAATTCTTAGTTACAAAGTGTTATAACATTTATGTCAAATTATTAAAAATGTTACAGGAGATTAACATCCAGTGCCTAATACTTTATTGCCCTCTCGGAACTAGAAACTCCACACAGTTTTTTAAACACATTTGTGAATATGCCTGAAAATAACTTTGCGTATTTTATCGATTTCGAAATTCACGTTTAACACTTAGGATATGTAAAATACTCGTACATCCACCAAAATTCCTCAGTAAACCGTCTCTCCAACGCGCACTTTGCTGGAAAGTCTCATGCAAAGCGATTTGTATGCTTTTGCCATGGAATACTTCTAAATGGCAAAATATTGACAAAACATCTGATATGGCTCACACAAGTTGTTTCCATCACCTTTTACCTAATATTGCTTGCATGCGAGTTATAACACACCCACACATCACACTAATACCCATGCACGAGTGTGCGCGTGTGTGTGTGTCTATGCAAGCGATTTGCCAGTGTGTCTTTCAACTTTCGTGTCATGACTAAACATGCAGAAACATTAAAACCGCACAACACTACATAGAATATAACATAAGCAAAAAGGCCACACAAAACGATAACACGCACACACATGTTCGTAAAACTGCATATGTGTGTTGCAACAAATGTTTGAGTTAGCTTGCAGAGGCCGCAAAATAAGGAGAACTGCACTGCAACCGCAGACTGGTAGAGTGGAAAAACTTTGCGACAAATTAATTCACAGCCAATGCAGTAAAATACTACAGAAACCCCGTATATGACAAGTGTGTGTGAGTGTATGTGTGCTGTCGCAGTAGCAGGGGTAAGGCAAGGGATCATAAGCGCAAGGAAAAGCGCCGGCAAAGGATGAACTATAAACAAATGTCGGAGTGCAAGTGAGCATGTCTACCAACTGGATTGAGGCTGACAGCGACGCATGCACTCACACATATGCACGGCAGTACAGTGTCGAGTAAAAGTATTAGTCATTTGGAGTTTAATCAGTTAATGTTAAACTAGGCAATCCAGCGAGAATAGTTCTGCCATGGTAGACTTTCCATAGATCATGGATCCCGCCACAATAATATGAAGGAGCAGCTTGGACTCTAGCAGTGATATAAACGCTGTATACATATATGCACTTTTAATCCCTTCAGGGTGGTATCGAACTAACCGACCGCGGCCAGCCGTTAGAGGCGACTAAAATCCATATGCATTTTGTCTGTATTTTCGGATGGCCTAGAAATGTTCGCTTGAATATTATAGACTTTCAATGAAATTCTTTCTAATTAAAAGACATTTGAAGTTTAAGAGACAAATGTCACCAGTCATCGATTTGTGGGGTGCTCAACTGGTAATAGCATAAGCTATGTACAAGGTCTGACCCGAGACTTAAGTTTGGTACCACGAAGAGCAGTTAGGTCTTGGAGTTCGGTCTAATTTGCTCATTGGGCTTGGTCCTTTGGGGAGATTCGTGGTGGCTGTGGTTTAAATATAAAGGAAGGTAGGATTGAAAAATTCAATCCTGTGTGGATTGAGGACCCACAGTACAGCAGTAGTTTTAAATCGGCTTCGAAACCGACCAAAGAGGAAAAAATGTCAAAAACTAAGTGCAAAAAACATTTATTATTTGGGGCGCTGGCCAATGCATTGTATTGATCTCTGTGCTTTTAAAAGAACCGTGAGGTTCAGGTCAGGCAATCCGTTCTCACGATAATCGGGTCTACGTATCGTAACGAACCCAAATTTTTATCCGGCCAAGGACTGTCAACTCAGAGATTGGAGACAGACTCGACGTCACGACGATTATGGTGTCAAACTCGACTCTGTCAATGAACTCGGGCTAAATTGGCAAAGGGATCGAGAAAGGAGGCCATGAGAAGTTAAATAGAACGTCTTCATTACTCAATAGACGGGAAAGGCAACACAGGGCAACTACCCTTAACATCCCACCATTATTTATGCCAATGCCCAGCTTTCAGCCGGATAAGACGAGATATATTCCACGGGTTCCAATACTACAACATAAGAGAAATGGAGCAACCGGGGTGGAATGAAGTCTTATGGCCAATATTGGACTCCGTTGACAGCATATAACTCTAATGAAGATGAGGTTCTTAAGGAGTCTTAAAGACCTTTTCGTGACTTAAAGACTAAGGTTCCTAAGGAGCTTGGTTTCATAGTTTAAAAGACTTAGCTTGCATTTGTTCCATAGCTTCAAGTGACTCTCTACACTCGGAAGATGACTGTACTGTCTTTCACGGAGTTAAGGGCCAGTGGAAAGACTTCGTTTTTAATCGAGCCATATCGAGCTTGGAGACAAAGCAGTTTTTGGTAAACCACTGGATTAGGTCCATTAGTCCATCTTAAATAGAGTCTGTTGCACTGAATACATATTTCCTTTGGGTTTGCCAGTGTCAATGATGCCGCCCATTAAGGAATCGACCGCATATTCTCTAGTCATGTAATTATATCTCCAAGCGATCACTTATCTGAGAAAGTACGCATACTTTTCTACACCACTGTAAGCCTGTCACATGCTTTTATATTCAACCGCTGTCGCCGTAAACGGTTTGTGACTTTTCCTCAGTTGACAACAGCAGCAACAGCTGTCACTGTCAGTGTCACTGCCAAAGCTGGCGGCGCCACGGCAAAGCACAAAGCAAAAGTTGTGAATTGTTATTAGACGAAACACATGCATGTATGTGTGCGCACGTGCACATATGCCTCCATGTATGTGTAAGTATTTCATGTATTTATGTGTGGGTAAATTTGCATTTCGAAGCCGCAGCTGTGCGCGTATTTATTATGAGTGCGGCAGTGTTGCATCAACACGCAACATCATGTGTGGCACAGACAAGTCTAAACTTGTGCCGCTATCTTTTGCGCTTTGTTGTTGTTGTTCAACTTTTGTCTCAAACCGCAAACGCCGCAAAGAAGTACAAGCAAGCAGTGCCATGCACGTAGGTGTGTGTGTTTGTGTGTGCGCAAGTGACTTCCGCTTTTACGAGGCTGCGTACAAGACAACAAAGCGGTGACACTCACTTAGGCAGCCATTTAAGTAACTTCTTGCTGCAAGTTGTGCGGCAAGTTGTTCATAAGAGTTTCCTCATCTGTGTTGTTGTGGCAGTACCCGCGGATGTTTTTATGCGTTTATGTGTGTGTATGTGCTTGTGACTATGCAGAAAAACTTGCGCGCCCATTTGCAACACCTTTGGTGAGTTGAGTTGAGAGTTTCAGTGACAGCAGTAATCATTCCGCTTACCGCAGCATTAATTTGCATGAACTGCAATTGCGTAAATGTGTGTGTGTGTGTGTATGAGTATGCTTTTCCGTTCAAGAAGCCAGGCACACATATACACATACATACAAAAGCATTTAAATTGTGCAATTCTCAACAACACGCCACCGTGTCACCGACTTATACACTCACACACATCTAGAATCCCGAGTCTCGTTTCAATTACCCGCCAGCTGATGCGCCGCCTGTGCACCTTCTGCTTGCAACTAATTTCATTATCGCTTTGTTGTTGCTTGTATCTAAATATTCAGCTTTGTTGCGGTTCACTTTACCGCATAGCTGCCACACATGTACAAACACACACACTCACACACTACATACGACTTGCCACATGCCATTAAAACCTTTCACATTCACATTCGCACACATCCTTAAAACACACACACAGATATATGTTTATTATGACTCTTTGCCGCAGGGGGGAGGTTAGGTGTTGAGAAAGCTACGTTTGCCGCTGCTGCCTGGAAAACTTTCAAGTGTGAAATTATTCAAAAGGCGCAAGACTTTACCAGATTCGCATTGAGTTTGCATCATTCATTTTAATGAAATTAATTGAGGAGTAGTTCGCACTTGTTTACATGATATCAGCCCGAGTATCTTTTTATTAGTGCTAAATAAATTAGTTTACGGTAATTAGAAGAGTGCACTTAAAAGCTTGAAGCATCATTTGGATAATTGGCACACTTGAAAAAGTTTAACGTATTCAATTTCAGTTAAGTTTTAGCAGTTGAAATATATAAATACATGTGATTTCTTAATGTGATGAGTTGGGCTGCTCACTTTTTCTCTCATTTCATCATTAGCAATCACATTAAAAGTAAAGAACTTCTTGGAGTTACCTTTACCCTTTAGTTCCATGCTTAAAACATAAAAGCTCAGAAAAGCTAATACCTAATTTCATAGTCTATCCATGGATGGATGTGTAGAAGTAGAGGATAGAGCCATGTGTAGTTCACGCAAGTGAGGAAAGTGCTCTGACTTCCATTCACTTGTGGGCGGCCAGAAACGATTGTTTTATATATTGCTAAAGCAGCTCACGACTTCCGGTCTTAGGCCAGGCATACTCTGGGTTACCAAAAACATGCATTTGAAGGCGAGCCAAAGTGAGAAGGCAAATCATACTTCATCAGTATTAAGCGCTGGGTTTGGGACCCACCACGTACAAACAAACCACCCCATCGAAAAGAATTGGCTTTCCAATTTAGGAATACACAAACCCCTCTCAAGTTAACCGCTTATCAAGCAAACCATTTCTTGCCAAATAAGTATGAATGTTTTGAATAGGAATGAAAATCAACAAAGGCTTCTAATAGGTCTATCATAAACTTATCGATCGTTCACGCCATTAGGGATCATAAAAGCACATCTAACCTAATCGGCTTCTACAGACAAAGTAAACAATGAATATAGTTACAAATATTATTGTACATCAGGTGCATGCATCTCAACAAAATTTAAAAAAAATGTTGTAAATTGAACATTTCTATTACATGATCAAATTCGTATTCCTAAGAGATACACAGGGTGGCGCAAAAGTAATCCTCCTATCAGAAGATGCTATAAATTTTCCAATTGACCTCTAATATCAGTTCTGTTTTGACATTTGTGTAGTAAACTCATGCGAAATACACGTAAATAAACAATGGTTCGCTACACTGCTCTAGAACGCGGGTTATTCTTCTTCTTCTTTACTGGCGTAGACACCGCTTACGCGATTATAGCCGAGTCCACGCCGAGCCGAGTCCGACGCCAGTCGTCTCTTCTCTTCGCTACGTGGCGCCAATTGGATATTCCAAGCGAAGCCAGGTCCTTCTCCACTTGGTCCTTCCACCGGAGTGGAGGTCTTCCTCTTCCTCTGCTTCCCGCGGCGGGTACTGCGTCGAATACTTTCAGAGCTGGAGTGTTTTCATCCAACCAGACAACATGACCTAGCCAGCGTAGCCGCTGTCTTTTAATTCGCTGCACTATGTCAATGTCGTCGTATATCTCGTACAGCTCATCTTTCCAACTAATGCGATTTTCGGTGTTGCCAATGAGCAAAAGACCATAAATCTTCCGCAAAAGCTTTCCCTCGAAAACTTGCAACGTCGACTCATTGGTTGTTGTCATCGTCTAAGCCTCTGCACAATATTGCAGGACGGGAATTATGAATGACTTATAGAGTTTGGTTTTTGTTCGTCGAGAGGACTTTACTTTTCAATTGCCTACTCAGTCCGAAGTAGCACTTCTTGGCAAGAGTTATCCTGCGTTGAATTTCCAGGCTGACATTGTTGGTGATGATTACGCTGGTTCCAAGACAGATGAAATTATCTACAACTTCAAAGTTATGACCGTGAGAGCCAAGTCGAGAGTGCGACGACTGTTTGTTTAATGACAGGAGATATTTCTTCTTGCACTCGTTCACTGCCACACCCATTTGCGTTGCTTCCTTGTTCAGTCTGGAGAAAGCAGAACTAACGGCGCGGGTGTTGAGACCGATGATATCAATATCATCCGCATACGCCAGCAGCTGTACACTCTTTTAAAAGATTGTACCTGCTCGATTCAGTTCTGCGGCTCGGGTTATTGGTGACTATTTATTTGATCAATAATCGGTCGCTGAATTTGGCACAACGTGAATTTCGTCGCAGATTTCCTGGCCGTCCGACGCCTACTGTTGAAACACTGCAACGCTTAGCCGCTCGCCTCGAAGAGACTGGCACAACACGAGATGCTGCCAGGCGTGGCAGACTCCGGAGTAGCCTTTCTACAGAGAATAATGCTGCTGTTGCCGAGGATGTCATGGAAGCGCCGTCGACATCGACCAGACAACGTGCCACTCAAATGGGTATCAGTCGACGGTGTTTGCAGCGAATTTTGTTAAAAGATTTGAAGATGTTTCCGTAGAAAGTCCAGACGGTGCATCAGCTGTTAGCTGCTGACCGCCAATCGCGTCTAACATACGCTCAAGCTATCTGTAATCACCACCAAGAAGAAGATGATTTTTCATCAAAAATAATCATGAGTGATGAGACCTATTTCCATCTTAGCGGGTACGTAAATAAGTAAAATTTACGCTCCTGGGGCACTGAAAATCACGCGTGTAACCTACGAGGAGTCATTTCACCCGCGCAAAGTTTCTGTATGGTGTGCTGTTTTCGCTGGAGGAGTCATCGGAACTTTTTTTCTTCGAAGACGTCGCGGGCCAAACGGTTACTGTGAGTGGTGAGCGCTACAGAGCAATGATCAACGAGTTCTTGTTGCCGCAACTTGATGAGTTCAGACTTCTTTTTGTGGGTCTTTTTAAAGTCGCGGGTTTATGTCAACAAGCCTCAGACTCTTGCAGCTCTTAAAGCCAATATCCGTCAAGATTGTGAGGACCTATCGCCGGATGTTCTGGCCAAAGTGATGGAAAATGCCATTAAAAGGGCTCAAATGACAATCAACTGTGGCGATGGTCATTTTAACGACTTGATGTAAAAAAATTAAAAGACCCAATAAAAATAATCCACAAGTAGAATCAAAGTTGTTCATTTCTCAAAAAAATTACAGCCAAAAAACATCGGATGGTTCTTTTTATTTTATTTCTTTTTTGTATAAATATAAATTTTAAACTTTAAAACGGCAATAGTAAATTTTTTATTGCTAAAATCGACGTTTTCAGTATCAGGTGTTACCCTTGTATTACAGACCAAAATAAAATTCTAAAAAATTACTGTCTAGTCATACACATTCCTAGAACCTCACGATCTCTCTCAGACTAGTATGTACATTGTAGACCTGCAAACTAGTACATTTCATAACTAACTGAATGCTTCAACTGTGTACACTCAACTCATAAGCGAAAAATCAAACAAGCAACAAAAGTTAAATTTCGAAAAATATTTATTCGAATTCGCTTCACTTTGCTTGTCTATAACTTTAACATTTATTTTTGCAATATCCAAAAAGCAATCACATAAATATATTCCGTTCAATTTACACACGCAGCTGCGGTGCTGTCGGTTTATTTGTTATATTTGACATTGATGGCATATTTTCAATCAATATTTATGACACACACGAACACGCAACCACACACATACCACATAAACTCACCCATATATAAGCCAGGGTTGTGTCCTCATAGAGAAGTTCAACGTTTAACGCCGCCTTCTTGGCGTAGCCAGCTCGCACATTATGAGTATAAGCGTACATTTACTTTCTCGAAGTCAGCACATTAGCATAATCCCCTCACACAAACACGCGCACATGCTTACACGAACAACAAAATCCAATTTACATGCGCATTGTTGGTTAATGAAAACACTCATAAGCGAGTATTTATTTATGTTTTTGACGTCGAAGCGCTGGCGAAAATATTTTGATTGTCTCTCATATGGAGTATTGAGCTATTTGCCAATCAAATGTGTCCACATGAACACATGTGTGTACACACAATCATATCAACTGTCAATTTTGCCATGCGAATTGATTAATGACACGATTTTGCGAAATTAAGTTATTTTGTCGACTTTGCGAGTTTAATGGAAATACATTTTTTTCTCTTAGGTTGGTATTTATTGACAGTAGAAAGCTATTGGAGCATATTAAATTCCCTTAAATTAATTGAAAGTTATATGCGCTCGCACAGCACGTACTAAAGAAGTTAACAAGGTTGTTAAAGCTTTCCACACTATATGGTATGACACAATGTGATTGGTAGCACCGAAGATATACGACTCCAACGACATCTATTGACGAAATACGAAAATACTTTTTAGACTATCCAATATTTACGTATATGTTTATGTTGAAACGGATGTTATAGGTTAGATAATGTACTGCAACTTGTGGTCTTTCGAATCCCTTTGCAAAAATGTCACAAAAGAGGTATGAGGTGAAGAGCACTACCATAGAAGAACTAACAGACGTAAGGATGACGCCTGACAACATAGTGAGTCACATGCTGCGATCAGAGCGGCTGTAGGCTGAAATGAAAGAGTAGGCCGCAAAAGCACTAAAAGAAGTAAGCATAAAAGAACGCTAGCGGAGAAGCATAAGACAACGTGAATAACCCTTGAGAAAGTCTGTGAAGAGGCACCTATTGCTCGGCTTGGCCCAGAGAGGTAATGCTTACCAGTGGGTTCGCGATCCAAATACAAGCTACAGAAGCCGAAGTTTAGTACGTAGGCATACTGGTCCACAGTAGCATCTTTGGAAGATTCCGCCTTCCCCCTTCGGAAATAAAAACAAAAACTCTTTTTTCCATAACAAAAAGCCATCGGACATTTAAAAGTTTCGTCACATTAAATACTGACCCACTGAAAAAATAGCTAAAACAAAATTTACAGTGTCGCAATTACAGGCTAACGGTACATGAGCTGCTATACTCGCCACACACCCAGCATTTGTTTAAATGTCACCGAAACATCTCAAAGTTGCAAATGAAGCACATAAATGAAAATCTGCCAACGAAAGAATGGCAACGCTGCGCGCGGGTGGGACGGGTGTGTAAAAGAGTAACGCGTGTTAACCAGATTTAGCTGATGGACCGATAGCTGTAGTGAAACGTGCCACACACACTCACATATGTGCTCATTTGTACATTGCCGCACATGCATGCAACATGTGTGTCTGTGTATGTGGAACAAACAGCAATTTTCACAGCTAACCGACACTAAACAAATTTAAGAAAAATTACAACCATTTCAATGCAGTCGCGCGCTGTGAATGTAATAGAAATAGCACAGCGTAACAAAGCAAGCTTACAGCCGCAGTTCCAGCTCACACACACACAGACATGCGCACGTGCAAACGGTATTTATTGTGCTGGTGTTAGCGGGCGTGCATTGCGCCAGTTTGCAATTAATCTTCGTAAATTGCTGTGCAGTGCGCTAAAAAGGAGCAACAAAACCAACAAAAAGTGCACAAACAAGTAGGGCGTGTTGGAGTGCGGCTCGAGCAGCAGATCTTATAAAAAAATTCCATATCTTTCTGTAATATGATTTCAGTATTGAATGATCCTTTAAATGGAATCAAATATATCAAATTATTTGGGTAGTCGAAAAAGTCTTTTCGTATTTTGTCAATAGAAAACATTTTTAAAAAACATATTTTACTTAAATGATAAAACCCTTCGTACAGCATGTCGTCCCTGGTATAAAAGCATAGAAAATTTGTTGCAACTGGCATCGCGGAAATATCTCGCATTCTACGTCACTCATGCGCCATGGCGTTCACGGTGCTACACATATCGCCACATATATTGTTGTTGCATGTAGCCCAGTCGCACGAAATTAGTTTTATGTAACAAACTTATACTCGTCGTTTTGCTTTGTTCCGCTCGCTCGCTGGTGTATGAGGGTGTGTGTGTGCGCGCCTCTCGCGCGTATAAAGAATAGTTTCGTTATTAAATATTTCATTGAGCGAAAATATTCTTAAAAGTTAGCTATCACTTTTTAAACAAGCGAAACAAAATTTCGCAACAACAAATTAGCTTGTACTCAATTTGCTTAGTTCCTCATAGTGAAAACAGGTTTGTTATTTTTGTTCATATATATTCATATACATACATATATGTATATAGATTCCCCTCGTGCGTGCATTCGCTTTTGGAAAATCCGTAATAATAAAATATTTGCCAACGAGCCGTCTGTTTTGCCATCCATTTAATTTATTTTGTGACAGTTGATGTCACAGCATATGTCAGTTGCCAAGCAGCAGTTGAACATATTCGAGCATTAAAAATTGTATATCTTTAACTGGCGATATAATCTACTCTATGGCATATGTATGTAGACATGGAGACGTTTATTTATTTAAATGGTTTGAGGTCGTTTTATAAATTGAATATTTTATTGTATTTGCATAAGAATAATGATAATATTTTCAGTTTTGAAACCATTGGTTTTGAAGATATCTTAAGTTAACTTAAGTTATGTTATGTTATGTTATGTTATGTTATGTTATGTTATCTTTTATGTTATGTTACGTTATGCCATGTGTTGTATTGTTTATGTTATGTTATGTTATGTTATGTTATGTTATAATATGTTATGTTATGTTATGTTATATTACGTTAAGTTAAGTTAACTTAGTATATCACAAAATTATTTTTTTCTATTTAAGACAAATTAAGTAAACTAAAATAATTTTAATTTAATTAACATTTGAGAAGTTATGTTAAATAAATGTCTCCCTATTTGTTTTTTTTATTGATGAGAATTGAATTAAGTTTATTTACTATTTTAAGTTAAGTTACCTTAGCGTTAAAGGGGGTTGAGTTAAGTTAAGTTATGTTAAGTTAAATTAAGTTAAGTTAAGTTAAGTTAATTTAATTTAAGTTAAGTTAAGTTAAGTTAAGTTAAGTTAAGTTAAGTTAAGTTAAGTTAAGTTAAGTTAAGTTAAGTTAAGTTAAGTTAAGTTAAGTTAAATTAAATTAAGTTAAGTTAAGTCATGCTTGTTAAGTAAATTTTGAAATCGTAACCAAATTTTTTTTTATTTTGCGATCGAAGTCAATATTGCTTATTATTACTTATGAATAATATATTAATTAACATAAAATATATGTAAATCAAATATTTATGTATTCACCGAAATCTCACCAAATTTAATATTAATTCATACACATTGTTATTCTCTTCCATTCCTCTCCTCACGCACAATTTTTAATAACATTCCGCCATTTGGAAAACCGCCATTTTGTCTAAAATAAAAATTTTGACTATTCTTTCGACCATTACCTAAACTCATTTAGAAATAACTTTTTTTTTTAGGCTTTTAGATAATTTTAAGCACAAAAGACTTTCTCACTGCCCAACACAGTTTTTTTGGAGATCATCCTGGAAATCGTTTTAAAATTGTCTCAAAAAATACGTTGTTCTGACTTGTAACGTGATGTAGTCCTCTAAGAGAATACTGAGATGCGGATCTCCAAATTACACAGCCATCACAAATATGCTTAAGCGCTTTGTAGTACAGATACCCAGATCGTCTGGCTGTCTCAAGGTATAAAATTTATGTTGCTCCAATCTTGGTGCCACAAAAAGGTCGATCTTTCAAAAGCCAAATAAATCGCTAAATTCCTTTTAATCTGTCTCGTTTCCAGAAGACTCTTGACATTTTCTATCTGTAGTTTCCATGTTATTCCTTAAAATGTTCTGATCAAATCGCTTCTATAAGGCGACTTGAAACTCAACGCTACATTAAAGCTTTACAAACAGTGAGCAGAACAATGACCATTAAACACAAACATACTTGAACACAATACTAAACTATGGCTTTTAACAGTTAAATGGCGATTTATCGTGCAAACAATGAACAGTTAATGCCAAATATACATTTCTATTTGACTCAAACACATAACACAAAGGAAAGTCTGGAGCTGGAGATTCTGCCACGAATGCTTGTCGGCTCGACTCGCCGACTTCCACTGCAATATTAATGACGTTTTCCGTTCGTCCGTCTGGCCGCGCGCTTTTGACGTGCGAGACGGCTCTTCGCATGCTTCATATCATTGGCAATTTTATAGCACACGAAATTACCAATAATCACAGTTGCACTCACCACTCGCTACGCCCTTCCCCTGCGCTGCTCTTCAGCGTGTTATACGCTTGCGGTGGGGTACGAATGCGGGTAATCACGCAGCGAAGGGTTAAGTTTATGTTTTATGTTGCCGTAGACTGTAACGCCTACCGAGATACGGTTGTTGCATGCAACATTTCCAGTTAATGTCTTCATTTATTGTACTCGTGCAGTTCAACGGCACTTCGTCAGCACGGTGACGTACATACAAGCACAGCGTAATATTTGCAAACGTATAAGAAATCCAACAACAACAATAATGTAATTTATGAATTTGAACATATGGCTTATGCAGCACGGTGGCTTTTTATGCTTTTTATAGACTTTCTAAATTGCCAATGAATTATAAATGTGGAGAAAAACCGTTAAATTGCTGGAAAATGCCGTGGTGTGAGTGGCAGACACATGCACACTTATTTTAGGTTAGGCCAATAAATTTGGTCTGAGTTCTATAGCTTTAAATTTTTTTTTAATTTTTAAGTTTTAAGTTTAAAGTTTTAAGTATTAGATATTATTCCCAAACTTCAAACACAACACGCAAAAATTCATTAAGATCCTCAACTCAAAAACTGAAAATTTCTGAAACTGTACAAACAACTCGACGCCTTCTTTTATTCATCAACATACTATGTACCTAAATCTGTCTAGTCGTCTAAGCCCTTCAGATACGGAAGTGAAATTTCATACCTTTCATAGTTTCATGCAAGTGAAGACTCCAAAAATGCTAAGTACTTTGTGCTGCTCCATTTGTTTGCGCTAGTTTAACTAAGGATAACAGCTAGATTATAAATGCAGCAACTAATTGATTTTCATTTTAGAGATTTTTAAGCACTTTCACAAAGTGCAGAGCTTAATTATTTCAATAAACCCTCGAGTTGCAACAAAGTTACTAATTCTGCAAACTAATGTGAGCATGTAAAGTGGAGTGCTATGTTTGCTTGCTTGCGCGAGTGTGTGTGTGTGAGGATGAATAAATTTGTAACTAGGATATACGCATGATACTCGTTTCGTTTCGCAGGCAAATTACATGAAAGGGATACAAATAACTAACACGACTACTTGGCATTTAATAAGCGTACACGCATACAGACATCTAACGATGCAACACAGCAGAGAATAAAGTAAGACTAGTTTCGTGGGGAAATGGAGCAACGGATAAAAATGAAATGGAGAAGTTGTTGACGGTAATTATGTATATCAGTCTTTTTTAAGAACTGTTGGAGTCGGGATCTCTTCTCTAAATATTGCTTGTTAAATCCCGAAATACTCGGAGAAGAGTACAAATGCACAATTTTAGTATGAAAATAGTGGAGTTGATTTTTTAGGATACCGAAAATCTGTATTAAATAACAGAAGTTTTTAAATTTTTTACATAATTATTTCGGGATTAGATTTTCGGGATCCCGAAATTTTCAAAAATCAAACCTTAAACCATAATGCATTTATGACTAAATTACATTCTTATTTGATAGTTATATAAAACTATTTTTACTTATTTTATATTTCGGGATTTGGCAACCCTAGTGTTACTTTCTGACAACTCACAACTAAAAAGGACATACATTTTGGCTTTTTTGATGTTATTCGTATACAAACCCAGCACGTTTTCGTTTTCGTTTTCGTTTTCTCTTTATCTTGTTATTATAATGCATTAATATTCGTTGTCAAATCCCGAAATACCCGGTTTGATAATAGTAGATATCCAAATTTCGGAATTCGGTTTAGGGATCCCAAAATATCAGACATTTATTTGATTAATAGTAGTTATTATATAGTTTTAATTAAACCTTATGTGGTACTGCATAAACAGCATTGTCAAATTCCAAAATACACGTTACAAAAAATATCGGGATTCGATTTTCGGGAAACCGAATGACAGAAAATTTAGTTAATTAAGCCCTATATGACTCCGCATAAACATTATTTGACAAATCAAAAATATCCGGTTTGATATTAGTATAAAAATATCGGGATTAGTTTTTCGGGATCTCGAAATCCCGAAAATTTAAGTGATTAAATCTTATTCGGGAATGCATAAATAGTGCTTGATAAATTCGGAAACGCCTGGCTTAGTAGCAGTATCGGGACTACATGTTCGGGATCCAGAAATACCGAAAAATATGTTTATCAAATCTTGCACGATATGACATTACATATTCTTCGTGGACGTTACAATGCTAATAATAATTGTTGTTCTGATACTAATCACAAGTTTGATAATCTTTGTTAACTGGGTGATTGCAAAGGTTCATCTTTGCCTCAAGTGTATATACAAGTATGTATGTGTGTATATCGGCGATACCTGCTTAATTGTAGCATCAAATGAAAGTTTCACTTTGTATTTTGCTTTGGCGCCAACGTATACCCACCTTAGCGAGAGTTTCAACGTACACGCCCTTACCCACATAGAAACAGAGAGCACAAACGCCCAACAAATAGTGGCGCAACAAATGGACAGCAACTGTAACCGTTGGTAAGACCAGCAACAGTTTTCTCGACTAACTTTTTAATCCCATTGATTTTGATTTACATGCAAATTGCAAAGCGTTCACACACCAACACACACGCCGCAGTGCAGGTGTATTCGCACAGGCAAGGACCAGGTGGCATATAAACACATACATATACACAGTATATACATATGCAGGTCTACCTTTGATAATTTTTATTGTTGCATTTACGAATGTTGTTGTTGTTGCTGCATGATAATAGCAGCAAGAATGCTGTAAGGTGTGCAAGTTGCCACTCAGCACTTTCGGTGGCTGGCGATCGGCGAAAGGAAGCTGCTGTGTGTGTGTGTATGCTATAGTTTTGCATTCGCTTGTACTTCTATTGCTTGTGTTGCTCTTTTATTTAATTTTTCAGCAAAAAATCGCTTAACATGTGTGCATACTAATCCGGCAGACTTAAGCAGCTTACGCTGCGGCTTTAAATTTCATTGTAAGCTCTAAGTGTTCTTTACCAGCTCAATGACGGTGAACTGGTCGAGTGAAGCTAATGCGATCGTCTATGTGTGTGTAGGTGTGTGCTGCATGCAAAATACTTGCAACAGTATGAGTGTGTATGCTTGAATGGCTTTGAATATGCTGCGGCAGCAAAGTGTTTGAAGTCATATTTACATACATATATAGGTGTGTATATGTGCTTGTGGTTGTGTGTGTTTAAGCTGGGGTTGCTTTGGCATATCCTTCGGTGGTTTTGGAGTAGTTATTGCCAAGCAGGTCGAACATGCAAATGCTTTAAGATTAATTAATGACAATCATGAGCTGAGTGTTTTGTGGATAAGAATAGAGATTTCAATTACAGTTTGTGTGAAAAATATTTACAGAATATTTTATAGCAAATTGCTACTGAGATGTGTATATACATACATATATAAGTGAAAACTAAATAAAAAAAGAAAAATCAAATTTTAAGGTTTAAAGTTGAGAAAAGCCAAAGCTGATTTGACTTTAGCAAAAATATCACTAAGAAGTGCACAACACTTTAGTTTTCCTAATAAAATGTCAAAATCAAGCAACCGAAGGGTTTGTGTAATGTATGCAATACGAGAAATTGGCTTGTATCGGATTTAAAAAACAAGATTTAAAATTTTTAAAATCAATATTAATAAACCTAACATAAAAAACACCTAATTGAGGATCCCGAATAATTGATCTCGAAATTTCGGGACTTGCAGAATGAAAAGCTTAAGTGCTGGATTAGAATGAAATAATTCTTTAAAGTTTTGAATATCCGAATGATCAATCCCGAAAATTCAGAACTTAAATTAAAATGTGTACCAAAGTGTTTGTCATGCAAAAGAAATTATTTTTAAATTTTCGGGATCCCGAAAGTTGAATCCCGATTTTTCGGAAACCAATAATTACAGTATACTCTCGAAAAGTAAATTCTCAGAAAGTAAATAATCGCGGAAAAGTAAATCACCTTTAAGATTACACATGCACCTCGAAAAAGTAAATTTTTTAATTTACTTTTCAGAGAGTGTGATAAAAAATTCGAAACGAAGCAAGCAGCGTTTTTTACGATGTTGCAAAAACACTTACTCTCTTGTTTATCGTGTCTGTTTAGTAAATAAACTTTGAGATATGTACATATGTAAATGGTCAGAAAATATATTGCAAAAGAAAAAAAACAAAAGAATATTCAAAATTTTTTCTCTTCATAATAAATACATATGTTTTTCATGTAAATCCATATGTTTTATTGAAGCAAATAAATGAATGAATTTTTTAAGTTTAAAAATGCATTTAATATTCTAAAAACAGATAATTTATGTATATATTTGGAAAAGTAAATTTTTCGAAAAAGTAAATTACCCAAAATACCAATCGATTTACTTTTCGAGAGTATACTGTATAATAATTATTTTTTATTTAATTGAAGAAACTGTCTTATATAGAATAGGAGTGTGATATGCATACATACATATGTTCCATATAAGTTTACCTATGTACTATACATACATATGTATGTATATGTATGTATGTATGTATGTATGTATTTCACAAATGAGCTGGAATTACCGATCGTTACTATTATATGAAAAAACCGAGTATATTATTTGAAACTATGCATTTTAAACTATTAGAAAGCTTGTAAATTGCCAACTGATAAACGAGATATTAAAATTAGTATATCGGGATCCCGAAATAAGTGTATTATATTGCAGCTTTTTTGGCTCTGGTTTTCAATTTTTTTCTAACTGAACCTAAAAATTGGCGAACAAGAATTTGAAAATTTAGTTTCGGGATCCCGAAAATCCCCTTCCAATACTTCGGGATCCCGAAATTTCGGTGTGATATTAGCAATGCATTTAAGTATTTTATATTTGTATTTTCAATTTAATATAATATATTTATTTTTGCGGAATTTCATAATTAAATTTAGAAATGAACTTAATTTTGGCGTTCAGGCTTTTCAATTGTGATTTACTATTCACGAACACGAACAGGCAAAGTAAAGAAAATTTTTCAGGATCCCGAAATACTAAAAGTATATCTTCAGGTTTGTATATCTTCATAATCTCAAGACCCCGAAATACCGAAAAGGGGAAAAACAGGAATCAGAAAGATTAAGTTGATTTTTCAGATCCCAAATACCGAAGGTGGACTTTCGGCATTCCGAAATTAATTAATTGCTGCATTTAGTTCTTCTTTTCATTTTCAGCAATATTAAGTTGATTTTCCAAATCCCGAAATACTAAAGGTGTACTTTTCGGGATCCCGAAATCCCGAAATCATTTTAATACTGCATTTAGTGCTTTTCCAGTTTTATTTCCAATTTACTAAATTTTTTTTTTTTTTGGGTCATTTCATGTATGCAGTGAAATAATCTAGCATAACTACAAAGAATTTCCGCCGCAAAATATTTTATGAATAAATTGATTTATTGCAATTCGGCGAAACTTTTAGCAGCTGTGCGCATTTTAACGAACCTGCCACCTATTCTAAGCCAATTTATTTATTAAATGCATATGCATAGGTGGCGCAGCGCGCCCGAAACTGCTGCACATTTATTTATTGTATACTCTCATTTTTCAAATTGCTAACGGAAATATGGCATAAAGGGCATTCTGATGCAAAACTGGCGAAAAATACGCAAATAGCTCAGGTAAATTGAAAGTAAAATATTTGTAAAGCAATTGTTTGTTGTTGTTTTATTTATGTTTATTGTCCGCCAACGCAGTTGATAATTAATCCAGTTGTGCATAACAGCAATTTATTTGTTTATTGACGACATAATGGTTTCCATAAAATTACACAGCACATAATATTTGTTTGAAAAACACACGCATATGCGTGTGGTTGTGTGTGTGTGTGGTTGAATCGCAATGAAATAAATCAGGCAAAACATCAAAATGACGTCGCCACAAAAACTTTTGACTACTAATTCCATTAAAACCCATTAAATTTGATAATCAAACAAACTCGAACTTGGCAAGTAGCGCGTCAACAACAACGACCAATGCAAATGGTGGGTACAACAAAAACAAAAACAGTATCAACAAACACAAACACAACGAAATAAGCAACAACATCCCGCCCTAATGAAAAGCTATAAATAAAGCAATGAAAGTTGTGTTGCTGCAAGTGTCAGCAGCAGAAGTTATAACGCTACAGCCCCTCTCCCACGCGCTGTCAGCTGAGTATAAGTAAAAATGCGGCGAAAGTGTGTGTCTGCGTTGGAAAGTTAAGAAAATCCTGTCCAAACTATTGTCTAAGAGTTGTAATTAAAATTGATAAAAGGCGGTCAGTTGCAATCCAATTTCAAAGCGGTTGGGGGGTGGAGGTGGAGCGGACTGAGGTGCATGATGACGCACTTTGATTGATTAAAATTGTGTTTCGGAATTTTTAATGAATATTGTTAAGCGAATGCGGGGAATATTTCTTTATTCTAAACAGTTTGTTGTTACAACTTTGTTAATGTGGTTTTTATACCCATGCCCAATAAGTTTTAAGGTGTTATTCACTTCGTACCTCTGTGTAGAATATTTGTTTGTTTGTCCTTCTACGTGGCCCAGATTACAGCAGATTTTGTGAAGTGCATTATCGATGGAAATAAAAGTACAACTAAAGCGGCTAACCAAACCAAAGGATCAAAAATTGTTATATCAGACATATGGCGGTAAAAGTCTAGACCAATACCTTTCATATCGGGTTTATAATGGAGTGAATGCCAGAAATCATTATAAATTGCGACAAAAAAGCCCCCGAAAAATTTAATTAAATTTCCCGCCGATTCGTAATCATCGACCAGAAAAACTGCAAAACAATTTTCAAACAAATTCGTCATTATATGGAAAAGTTTAAAATGCTGAGTTTGCTTCTCAAAATCTATAATTTTTTTTTTTTTTTTTTTAGAAACAAATTGTGATGTGGCAAAATGGACTTCGGATTGGAGCTCAGCGAACATCAAAATCATATAATACACCATGTTTGATGAAAGGAACCCCTCAACGATTGTTTTTTTTTGTTGACTAGCGTTATAGTTTTATTAGAATCTCAACGAAAACATTGGCAAGTGGAATGTTGATTAGTTTATATCGATATGGACTTTAGAGAAAGAGATAAGATGCATATTATGGTCAAATATCTTGGTCTCAAGCTGGATTCCACAGCCAAAGCAACAAAAGCACTAATAGTGTGCAATCGTCTAGCTGGTAGATCCCGCCGACGTGGGTCTCGAAACTGCGACTACTCGCCTACGTCTTTGTGTCGGGCTCGACGGTGGGACTTGAAGTCATGAGGGATCTCTTCCCACCGCATGGAGGACTTCAGTGGCCAAATACAACTACCTCTTCTCCCAAGGGACAGCATTACCAAAAGTGTAAACTTCACTAGGAAGTTCAAAGTTACCCTCAGAAGTAAGGCTGGATGGAACGTTTCCACTCTCGAGCTACTGTTTAGCGATAGTACAATCAAGTGGTACACCGATGGCTTGAAAACGTCTGAGAGAATTGTCGCAGAAGTCGCAGGACCACGTACCAAACTTTCCATACCTATGGGATGATCTTGATGCAATTTTTGCTATAAGTCGATGCGTAAAGATAAACCTCCAACGTAACTATTTCAATAAACGTATAATCAAAGCATAAGAGATCAAATCGCTATTGGTGCAGAAGTGTATGGAACGACTGAACAGTGCAATCCTAAGTTATTTATCTAATCTATTCTAATCTGTATCGATTTGTCTTGTGAATAAACATCCTTCAATATTAGACTTGTGAACTGTAAGTCATTTTCTGTAGATGATTGTAATCTTGGATGTTTACATACATGTATTATTTTTCCTATAATTTTTATTATTTATTGCTTGCTTTTTAATGCTTGCGCTAGAAGGTCCCTGCAAGTTTTTACACTTCAGAGAAATCGATCTATAAGTCCTAATTTAATTTTTTTCTTATATATACATATATCAATTAAAGTAATGTTTTTGACAGCTTACCTGATGACACATCCTTGTTATTGCCAGCAACAGAAATTATAATTTTTGTTGTTTTCCTCCATTTAGTCACAAAAGTGCTGCTAAACTAGGACACATCGATGGAAAATGTTGCTCAAATAATCAAATAGTCCAATGATTAGAAATTTGTAGCAAGAATTTGATTTATTTTTCCTTTCATACTGACAACAATAGCAATAAACTTGTAATTGCGAAGATAACGTTCACCTTAACAGAAATCAAATAGAAAATACCGATAAATCAAAAGTGAACAGTAATCTAAAGATATTTACTAACAAATAATTTCAAGTATTTGTTCTACAAAACTTTTCCATTAGGCGCCGACAAACATACACACACACACACACAGAGAAACACACCGACAGGAGCACAATGCAAGCATGGCGAACTTTCGAAAATTGCAATTATTGCTTTTCTCGCACCTTCATGGTTGTTGTTGGTTGCGCCAAATTGCGTAGAACTCTCCACACCTTATGATAACGGAAACTTGGTGAAATGCAGTGTAAGCAAATTACAAAATATCGATTCGTAATTGTTCGTTGATGGGAATTTCGAAAGTGTTTTGTAGGTGTGTGAGTGTGAGCGAATTAAGGCGAAAGAGAGAAAGATATTTGCAAGAAAGAAAGCTGAACAAGTTGTGAAGTAAAGAAAAATATTGTGTTTTCATTAAAAAATTAACAAAAGTTGGAATTAGCAAGTATATACAACAAAAAGGCATTAGTAGGAGGTGGCGAAAAATTCGTTGGTGTTTCAAGCGGTCTTATTAATGTTATTCATTGTGGTTTTTATGCATCGAAATTAAATAATGCGAATACATTATAGCAAAAAATAAAGAAAATTGTTTAAAAAGAGTATTGTGTTCACTTTCTATTTCGAAGAATTAATTGCAAGCTAACGGCAAGTCAATGGCACGCCAATTTATTAACGCTGTCACATCATTTGTCAGCTCACTTGCTTCTTCCACAATTAACATACAATTTACCGCTAAAATAGCAAGCTTCGGCAGGTCGAAGTATAATGAAAAGAGACTTTGAAGAAGGTTGAATAATCTTTGTGACTTTTATTAGGGTTATCGATGTGACTAAATTATGCTTTAAGCCGGCTTAGCGGTGCGACAAACGACACGTTGGCTCAGTGACTCAGTGGCAGATCAAAACTCAGCCGAAATCATCATTGACATTCATGAAAATGGAATTGAACATCTCCAAAACATCGACTTATCGTATTTTGGCCGCGCATTTGGGCTTACGAAGGGTGTGCGCACGGTTTGTTCCACACAAATTGACTGGCGACCAAAAATTGCTCACGTTTGTGACCGATTATTTGACCAAAAATCACATTTTAACCATTAACCACTCCCCGTATTCACCTGATATGGCACCGTGCGACTTCTTCTTTTTGCATTTCCTTATGAAAGGAAAGCGTTATGCAGACGTAGAGGCCACTCAAAAGGCTTGCACCGGCATACTGGCGGCCATACCGGCCAACGAGCTAAAACACTCGTTCGACATGCTTTTGGACCGTGCAAAAAACTGTATTGAAGCAGAAGGAGACTATTTTGAATAAAATAAATTAATTTTGCCCAAAAACCATTTGTTCTGTATTTTTTTTTAAAGTCCTGTTTACTTTGGAAAGCTCCTTATATAACAAAATCTATCACCACTAACTACTGGAGCCATCCGTTCACAAAACGCGGGATTTTATTGCTCGCCTAATTCTTAGGTTGCCGGCTTCATTACCTCCGTCAAATACTTCCCGAATTATCGTTTTCGAAAACCTCTTTCTATTAATGTATTTCATTTAATCAAGTACTTATGAAGTATACCTTAAGCCCTAACACAAAATATTTTAAGGTTTCATTTAAAATAATTTGTTCTAACTAAAATATATTCCGGCTACTTTCAAACAGCTCTGAACTGTTTGTGCCACTTTTAAGTCTATTGCTATTAAAATTTTCACTACTTCGTCCTCAAAGTCTTACTTTACTTTCCTGTCATCAACCTTGTTCATCCACCTTCATTCAACAGCCTTTTACATCAACTAATTGTCTTCATTATAACAACCAAATTGGCAAATAAAAAAATAATTGCTTAGCAACAGCGAAAATATCTAGTGGAATGCACAAATTTAGTGAATCGACAAATGAGATATTTCCATTTGATATCTCGTTGCGCAGCTGTCTGCTCGTATTGCTTTACGTTTGCCGATTGCTGTGCTCTCACTTGCCTTCTTATCGATATCACTTCATCTGCCAAATAGCCTGATAATTAACTGAGTGCTTATCTTCATTCTTCATGGCAAATGGCGGATTTGCTTTGTGCGTTTTACTAGCGGTGAGCTGCCGCTTGAAATTGCGGAAAAGCGAAGAATTGCGAGAAAAGAAAAATAATTGCGAGAGAGGATGAACACTAGTGTGTCGGTATGCATCTATGTATGTGTTGTGCCATTTTCTACACCAACAATTATATTTAGAATTTACCGTTAAATATATAAAATGGCAATAATTAAGCAATTAGCTCGCGAAGGTGGCAGGAAAGTGGAAAGAAGACTTAATGAATAGCAATGAATATGCGATTGTCCTGAATGTTAATATGGCGTTTGCATGTTGCTTGCGCATTACGCTATTTCAGCGGTGTTGTGTAAGGTTAATTGCAACTTATGTAGGAACTAATATAGCGACCTAGAGCATTTGTGATTTTAACGCAATAAAGTGAATGTTTATATGTTCTGAATTGCTTTTTATTATATGTATATGACACCAATATTAAGGTGGATATACGTCTAGCCACAATCCGCACCAAAGCGAAGTTCTTCAATGGCTGATTTCCGCCCACGCCTCGACGAACAATGTGACCAAGGAGACCTTTTCTGAGCGCTTGGAGCCTCCAGTTTCCATGATGAAATATCTCCAAATGGGTTGAAACTTTATCGGGACCCGAAATGTGGTTATCTGTGGTAAGATTCTAGCATATTAAAATTAATCAAGCTACCAGACTGTTTCGGGATCGACCAGATCGATTATGTTGTGAAAAACGGAAACCTTCAATTCAAGTCTTTAGATTTAAGAAATCTTAGATTTATTACAAATGAGAGACATGAGCCATTGAATGCATGGATGACATATCCAAAGAAATATACGCACATATATAGCTTTAAATTTTTTTTTAATTTTAAAAAATTTTCCAAACTACTTGCCTTTACTTTAATATACATATTTGGTGTTGCATTACTATACACATATATGGTATTATTTATAATAGTATGTGTTTATCACACACTATAAAATTCACTCATAAAAATTACTCATACGCCCTGCGGTTCATATTGCAATTACATTTGTTCTGCTGATAAAATGAAGCGTTGATTTATTTGCTGGCAATAATTTAAATTGCAATCTTGTTAAGCTTAATTTAAAAAAGAGGGTTTTATTGCTTTTAAAAATTAAAATTTAAATTGTATATACCATAAAATTATATTACAGGCAAAAATGAATCTAAATTCGCAAAGAAATTTAAAGGTAAAAATGAAAATATTTTATCCTCTGCTTACCTCGCTCTCTGTCGCATTAAAAAATATATTTTTAATATAGAAACTTTCTTTATCTTCCATGCAGTAAATACAAAATGTTTTTATTAAACCAGCATTCTTCCGTCTTTAATGCGTCTTTAACAGTCAACTGCCAATTTGAGTGATAAAAACGAAACTCTAAATTGGCATCACTTAGCAACATGACAAATATGAGTTATAAATACTGGAATCGTCAAATTTTGCGGCAAGAGGCACTTCACTTGCCACATGCATGTAAATACAGCATAAACGCAGCGGCTTTATATAGACTTATGCGTGCGTTGTTGTTAGTCTGAGCCGGTGGAAGAAACAAATAAGCGCAAATAACGAGATTTTCGCTCCTCACTCGCATAAAAAGTACTACAGAGCTGCATATGTCAATATGTGTATAGCACACATAGCAATATTAGGGTGGGACAAAAAAAAAATAAATTAGTAATATCAAATTAATGGGTTAACATGAATATATGTATATACAGAAAAAAAATATCCCAGCTAGGGATATTTTTACTGATAGGGATATTTCAAAAACAGATTTTGTTACATATTAAATTTATGGAAAATATTAGTATATGTATATACAGAAAAAAGTATCCCAGCTAGGGATATTTTTAGTGATAGGGATATTTTCAAAATGAAAACAGATTTTGTTACATATTAAATTTATGGAAAATATGAATATACATATATACAGAAAAAATATCCCAGCAAGGGATATTTTTATTGATAGGGATGTTTTCAAATAAAAACAGATTTTGTTACATATTAAATTTATGGAAAACACGAATACATATACAGAAAAAAATATCCCAGCAAGGGATATTTTTAGTGATAGTGATATTTTCAAAATAAAAACAGATTTTGTTACATATTAAGTTTATGGAAAACTTTGTATGCTCTTCACCACTTTAAAAAACGTTAAGAAAAACCTGTCTTTTAGAGATATTTTTGTTGTGTTTTTGGTTTCATTTTAAGCCAAAAATTCTACATAATTTTTTTTTTGGCCCCCCTAATATGTATACAGCCTTATTAAAACGCACTCTACGACATTTGAATGATTTACGAGATTTTTCGAACTTCGCTGTACAAAGTTCAACACATTTCTGTGAAAAGAAAACGGTTTAATCTCACAACATGTTGCGTCGCAACCAGCGCGTGTTTATTTGCTTTGCATGCTATTTACATACGGTTTTTATTTCACCGTTATATGCATGTACATATATATTGCTTATTTAAATCTTTCGCATTTTCTTTTACATGCTTTGTTTTATTTTTACTTTCTCTATATATTTCCACTGGCAAGCTCCTTTTCGTCTCCATTCCATGCCGCCGAAAGTGGCGTGTGTGTATTTTTGCGGCTCTACGCCTAACCATTCCCTTAAGATTAATGTATGCGTATATGCTTTCAGCCTGCCTTTCGAATATTCCATCATGAGTAATTGAAGCTATTAATAAATTGCTGAGATGATGATATGGGATAAGCCCTTCGTAATAATGATGATGACTACATTTTTTATTTGATATACATATGTGAAGTTATGTACTCACACCTACGCATGGGAGTTCGCTTTGTACCTTTTCCATGCACACACGGATTTCACGCAACGCATATTTAATGTCGCACGTATGTATATATACATT